>NC_035446.2:120686336-120802655 GCF_002127325.2 Helianthus annuus
TGAAGGATGCGTAGGCTAGAAAGATTCTAATAGCCTCCAGACGTGCAACAGGTGCATACACTTCATTGTAGTCAATACTTCGATCTGACTGAAGCTTGAACAACTAACCTTGCTTTGTTTCGGACAACAATCCCACGGTCGTCCTTTTTGCACTTAAACACCCAACGAGTTCCGATCTTCTTGTAGTTGTCGGGCCTATCAACCAATTTCCATACGCCCAACTTCTCGAACTGCTGAAGTTCTTCTTGCATGGCTTCCACCCAGGAATCATCTTTCAATGCCTCCTTCCAAGATCTAGGCTCTTCTTGGCTAACATAGCAGGCAAAAGACCAATCATTTTGTTGTCCCGATTCTCGTATCTCAGCATACAAGCCAGCATTTTCGTTATTTCTGATTTGATTCCTTGTCCTTACACCACTGAGAACATCACCTATAATATTCTGCTGAGGATGAATGTTATGAATTCGGGTTTCAGAACTGGAGGAACTTCAACATTTGACCTCAAGTTATTGATATTTAAATTCCCGATATCATTCTGAAGCTGTTGAGTTGTAGAAGATGATGCATTTTCTTCTTGGATAATTGGCGCAGACACCGGATCCGTTGCTTCTGAAGTACCTTGAACCGGACGCGGTGCTTCACCATCATTTGCATCAACATACTCCTCATCTTCCGATGACAAATTGTAATCGACAACATCATTAAACACCTCATTTGAAACGAGATTGTTGACAGAAGAAGATGCTTGAGAGTCAACAATGATTGGACGAGCTAACTGAGAGCCAGTCGCATTCTCGCTTTCAGACAACATTTGAGCAATTGCATTGTCATCATCAAATGTCGGCAGATTAAATGAGTCGAAAAGACCATCATAATCGAACATCCATGGATCTCCAGAAGGCTTCGGAGGATTAGAATATCTTTGAACTCTTACTTCACCCCATTCTTCAATCCTTTTGGTAGTCAGGTTCCATACTCGCAGATTAGGAGTAGCATACTCAAGGAAGTAACCTTCGATAGCTTTGGCACCAAACTTCCCGTCAGGCTCAATCATGGTACATGGTGCTCCAAAAGGTTCTAGATATTCCAAGTCAGGAGTCTTCTTGTGTAGGAGTTCGAAGCACGTTTTGCCATGTCTTTTCATTGTGAGAACCCTGTTTAACGTGTAGCAGGCCGAGGCAACAGCTTCAGTCCAGAATCGAACTGGAAGCTGAGACTCAACCAACATGGTTCTTGCAGTCTCAATTAAGGTTCTGTTCTTTCTTTCAGCGACTCCGTTTTGTTGTGGCGTGTACCGAGAGCTGTATTCATGAAGGATTCCCTTTGCAGTGCAAAATTCATCCATAACCCTGTTTTTGAACTCGGTTCCGTTGTCGCTTCGAATTCGCCTCACCTTTAGATTATAAAGATTCTCCAACAAGGTGATCAAATTCTTTAGAATTTCTGGAGTCTCACTCTTGTGAACCATGAAGTCAACCCATGAAAATCTTGAATAGTCATCAGTAACTACCAAGCAGAAAACCTCCCCGTGCACACTCTTGTGTTTGACTGGGCCGAAAAGGTCCATATGCAGACGTTCGAGTGGCATGTTTACAGTGTTAACCTTTTTCAATGGATGTGATTTCTTGATTTGCTTCCCTTTCTGACACGGCACACAGACATCTTGAAGTTGAAAGTTCTTCACATTGACACCTCTCACCAAATTGTTTTTGACAAGGTGATTCATTTTTCTGAGGTGAATATGACCCATCCGTCTGTGCCAAGAGATTGTCTCCTTTTTAGTGGCTTTTGAAATAAAGCAAGTAACTTGTTTGGACTGAGTTATTGCTTGGCTCATATCAAGGACATACAAATCATTAACTCTTGGTGCTGATACTAGAATCCATTCTGCGGGAATCTTGAATCCTGGCTTCAGCACATAACAACCGGCATCATCAAAATGCACGGTGAACTTCTTGTCGCAGATCTGAGAAACACTCAGGAGATTGTGATCCAACTGTTGCACATAATTGATTTTGTCGAAACTCACAATTCCATTTGAGATCATTCCCTCGCCGGTGATATACCCTCCTTTGTCTCCAGCAAACGCAACATATCCTCCTGTTATACTTCGCACATCGAAAAGAAGACGATAGTCACCCGTCATGTGCCTGGAAGCCCCACTATCAACAATCCAATGACTATTAATAGTTCCTCCTGGAGCCGCCTGCACATGCAACTAACTTATCAGTTTGAGAGGGGGACCCAAGCCTTTGTGGACTTGGGTCGTCCTTGATCATCAAGGAAGGTGATCTCAATCACTTGATGATTAGGAAAAAGAACTTGTGGTGCTCCCCCTGATTGAATTACCTGTTTTTGTTTCCAAGCTGTTTGTCCTTTACCAGTATTTGTATTAATTGTTTTTGCATTTACTGGTTTTACAGTTGTAGATTTTGCTTGTACAGGTTTTTCTTCTTTGACCTCTGATTTTAAGGCCTTCTCAATTACCTTTTGATTCTTTTGTTTTAACTTCTTTTCCCTTTCTTTCAAGACACGTGGGTCCTGTTTCTGGGAAACAGGTCGTTTTTGGTAATTGGTTTCTTGGGGAGCACTCGTTTTTGCCTTCAACTTTTGCAGATATGGGCAGTATCTTATAATAGGCCCAATTGTGCCACATTCAAAGCACGTTCTCCGCTCTACAAACCTCGGAGAAACATGTTGATGACCAGACGGAGAACCAGACAATGAACTTTGTGATCTAGATGTACTTGGACCTAAATCACATCCGTTTGTGTGTTGGGTGTAATTATTCTGATCATTTCGTTTTAAAATTCTAACTTGTTTTATAAAATCAACGTTAGATTTATCCTGAAATGTTTCAAGTTTATCTGTACCCTTGGATCCAACAAAGTTCACTTTCGGTTCTCTTTTCTTAACAGGAGCTCTTTTGTTTTGCACCTTTTGCTGTTGACCTTTAGGTTGCTCAACCTTAGATTGTTGAATTTTAGGTTGTGCAGCCTTAGGTTGAGTATCCTTAGACTGCTCAACTTTAGGTTGTTGAACCTTTGGTTGTTCAGTCTTAGGCTGCTGAACTTTTGGTGCATGAACATTCTTGTTCTGAGCTTTCTTTCCCTGTACCTGACCCTTACCCTTTCCTGAATTGACTTGTTGTTTTCGCTCAACTGGTAGTTTTTGGTTTCCGTATTGTTTTCTAATTTGTTCACACGGAATTGGATCACAATGAGTAACTGTCACTTTGCCACTTTTGTTCCCCAAAAACTTATCAGTGCATCCTTCAAAAATTTGCTCAATTAAATCTTGATTTACATTTTTAATTGGAAAATCTTTGTTAGAATAAATTTTGCTATCTCCTTTGAGCGTATACAACAAGTTATTCCCTTCAGAGCTAACTACAAGGGATTCCATTGCTTTTGACATTTCAGTCTTACTCGGTTTCACTGGTGGATCACACAGAATGTGATTCTCGATAGGAATATCTGTTGTAACCGAGTTAGACTGTTGTTTCACAATTTCTTCAGATTCATCATCCGAAGAATCAGCATCCTCAATAATGGGAGGACTCTGTTCCTTAACACATGATGAATCTGTCACATTCTCAGATTCTGATTGACCCGAGGATGATGTACCAGTTGTGAACCCGAGGCATGCTGCAAAGTCATCTAGACCGAGTGGCACAGTAGGTTCAAAACGGGGCATATCCTCGTCATCAGGCAACTTGGAGTAATTGTGATTCATCGGGGGAGGGCATGATTTGTAACCAATACATTTTGCATCCCCCTTTTTCTTTTGAACATCAATAATGTGATCCAAAACATAGCGGGAATTGGAATAGCTTTCCAATTTCTGCTTAATTGTCTCACATTCACATCGAGCTGTTGCTAACTCTACCATTTGCTTTTCAATTGTGTCAATTAGATTATTGTTAGCATGTTGTTTTCTCAAAACAGCCTTTTGTAATTCAGAAACATCATGTTTTAATGACGCAATTGTTGCTTTAAACTCCTTTTCATTTCTGGTTAAAAACAAGTTAGCTTCAGTTGCTTTAGAAAGATCTACAATCAATTCTTGATTGTGTTTGTGTGTGATTTCAAACTGAATTTCCTTTTCTGCATATTCTAAACACTTTGCACATTCAATAGGAGCAGAAATAGAGTCAGAATTAGTATCACATACCTGAGAAGTTTGACCTTCTACGTGAGCCATAAAGGCTGTATAAAAAGAAAAAGATCCATCTTCAGAGAAAAACTGAGCAAGCTTCTCGGAGGTTCCAGCAGATTTCTGGCAAAGAATAGATCTCCTCTTGCATAATGCTTCAGCGTCAGCCAAGAGCTCATCAACCTCCAAATCTAAAGCATCACTTGATAAATCACCAGCATCAAGTGATTCCCCATCCATGCTTCCACTATAACCCGAAGTATCTTCATCTTCTGAAGATTCACCAGCAGACACGGGTTCCACTACCTTCTCAACCACTTTAGCATAACATGCTGTTCCACCATTTCCTCCTTCTCCAAGCTGAAGATTCCAGTTGCATATTTCATCAGCTTGAACAACTAATCCTCTGTGGGGATTAGTGTTTGTGGAACCAGATGTATTTCCTCCAACAGGAACTATTGATCTGTCAGAATTGTTGTTCTGTTGTTGTTGTGGCTGTCTTTGATTCCTGAAGGGATTCTGATTGCCTTGCTTAGGTGGCTTCTGACACTCCCGCTTGAAGTGACCCTTTTCACCACAATTGAAGCAAGTGACAGCATTCTTATCAAAACCATACTTGGTGTTGTTGTTGCTTTCCAAGTTGGTTCTCCCCGTCCTTTCCATAAACTCCTTTGCTCTTCGAATTGCACTAGCAAGAGCCCATTTGATATCCATCATCTCAAACTCTTCTTTATCCACTTGCTGATAATCTTCATTAGTTAGATTGATATTCCCAATCTGACCTGCAACTAATCCACAATAAGCACTAACCAAGGTATTCAACATCTCCATATGCTCCTTGGCTATTTCAACAGTGACTTTGGAAAAGTTGGAAGTGTCTAATCTGACTGTGTTCGGATTAGAAGTGGCTTGAAAGTTTGAAGAATTTCCATAGAACCCTTGCTGTTGCGATTGTTGCAGCTGAGCTCTGCTTGGGTCTAAGAAAGGCGGTGGTGTGAATTGCTGAGCTATCTGTTGTTGTTGAGAAGAAGAATCTGGTCTTGAATACATCATCGTGTATGCTGAAGGATCAAACTGATTTGTTATGGAAGGCCCGGTGTTAGAGATGAAAGCAGCTTGAAGCTTCGCATGTTGAGAGGCTGGTTTTTCTCCACTAATACCACCTGCAATCCCATAGTACATCTCTGGATTCTGAGGAGTTATTGTTCTTTTTACCTTTAGCTTTTCTTGTACATCTTTGTTCTCTAATTTTTGAATTAACTCATAAACGGTGATTGTGTCCAGAACACCATTTTCCTTGAGAATTTCAAGATAACCGCTCCATTTTGCTGGTAAGCTATCAGCAAATCTCTTCACCATTTCTTGTGGAGTGGCAGTGACTCTAAAAGCAAACATTTCACTCAACAGATGATGGAACCTTGTAGACAACTCTGCCAAACCCTCGTTCTCCATACACGTGAAACCTTCAAACTCTTTCTTCAGCAATTCTTGCTTGATCTTCCTAGACTGAGCATTTCCTTCACATCGTAACGTGAGCATATCCCACAAGCTTTTAGTAGTCGTGCAGTAAACAAACTGGTGGTATATGTCTCTATGAAGAGCTTGCGTGAGAATCATGAATGCTTTCTTTTCCAACTCAAATTTCTTCTTATCATCATCAGACATAGTGCTGTAAGTTTCTGGATTAGATCCTGCAACTTCCAACTCATTTTCAAATGGAGTGAAGAAACACATCCATAGATCTTGACCTTGCCCCTGAACATAAGTTCTCAGCCTTTCTTTCCACCATCCCCAATCATTGATGTGATTTAGTTTTGGCGGTTTTGTGCTTGTACCAGTTTCACTATCGTTCTGCATCATTGCTTGAATGCTGCTGCTTTGATTAGTGACCAATGCCCATTGATTTGCAGTTATCATTGCAGCTTGAGGTGGGGCAATAGCCTGCATCCATGCAATTTTGTTGAACTCTGACGCAGATTGCGTGGCTGATGATTGCGTAGCTGATGATTGTGGAGTCAAAGTTGTTGTAGTCCACGCGGATGGATCCCACTGACCGTTTGTTCCCATTTTATAAAAAAATTAATATATTAAGTGAAAATTGATTTAAAAATTTGAAAAACAAGTTTTTCCTTTTGAAAATTCAATGTTCACAAACTATGTTAATATGTGGAAATGAACAAACAGCCGAAGGATACTGGATCGAAAGACCTGAAAATCACAACTGTTAAATTTAAACAGATAAGGATCGAAAGATAAACACTTGTTCGAAGGATCAACAATGTTCGAAAGATCACTGTTGAATTTCGAACAATGACTTCGAAAGATTCTCCAAGCCGAAGGATCCTTATCTTTCGAATAGTAACAGTAGCTCGAACAATATATCCTTCGAAAAGATTCCTTGGCTCAAAAGATAACTCACAGACTTCGAAAGATGTTCGAAGGATGGGTATCTGTCGAACCTCCTATGATTGAAAGATAATCTTTCAACTTCGAAGGATATCTTTCGAATAGATCTGACACAACAGACAAAAGGTTGACAGGTTGGTGAAAAAGGTGATTGGTTGGTGGACAACTTTCGGCAGAAGGTATGTTCAGACCTCAACTTTCTACCAACTCAGATTTGACTTTTAAAATATTGCCCAAAAAGGAAGCTTCTTATCCAGAAACCGGTCACCGGAGTAAGCCGGAATTTTGACCGGAAATTACCAAACCTTTTAGAACAAGATTTTAAGTTACCCAAACCTTCCCTTAACACACCCGGTTAGTTTAGAACACGTTTTTAAGTTTATAAATGCAAGAAAAACACCAAAAACGGGTGCTAAACCAAGTGAGTTTTGTCCAAACACTCCAAAGTCTTGTACAAACCCGGTTTTTAACAAGGAAAAGAGCCACGGCTCTGATACCACTTGTAGGTCCCTCGGAGGTTGAGGTTAAACCTTATCCTTGTTATGTTTAACACTCTAGCAAGTGCGGAATCCAAGCTAGAATGCAAACCGATAGTTTAGATGAAAGCACAAGCAACAAAGAGAAAGAGTAGACATGCAAGATATCAAAGTTTTCTCTTGTATTTCAGTGGACACGGTTACAGCCCTTGACCAAACTGAAAAATGCTCTCTACAAGACTTGGTTCACTCACATACACTACCAAAGGACTTTCGGATGTCTTACTGTGAAGTGAAACCATACATGGTATATATATACCCATAACAGATTGCATGCTCGAAGGATAAGATAGTCTGGTCGAAGGATCATCTATCGACCAGAAATCTACCGAAGGATCCATACATACCTCGAAGGATGATATATCCTTCTAGGTCCATCTGTATCCATCGAAGGTTGTCTTTCGAGGTCATCGAAGGATATAAATATCCTTCGATGACATCCTTCGAACACAAACAAACTTACACACTAAGTGTTGACTGTTTGGCCAAGTCAAACCAGGAGGATGGTTGACTTGGTCAAACTTATAATCAAACCCATAAACAAACCAACACAAGACGTAAACACGACTAACAAAAGACATCGTTTTATAACATTACAAAATACAGACAAAGTACAGACACAAGTGCACCAACACTTGGGGATCCACGCAACGCAACAGTGGCCCCAAGAAGGACTTTCGGTATAAGATACCACCATTCATTTCATAATGCAGGGCCTTGTTTTGAATCTTCCTTGCTTCTGCTCTGCTTTCCGGGAGTACTCCTTCTTGCAGATATTGAATTATAGGGGTGGATTTTTTATCACATTTACCTGGTGCAATAGAACGGATGGATTTTTGAGTACTTCAATCCTTACATCTTTAGCGAGATGTTGAAAGGAAGTTGAAGCGAGCTTGCTTAAAGCGCCTGCTTGTTTGTTCTCGGAGCGTTTGATGTGAACTACCTTGTAAGATTTGAACTGTTGAAGCAACTCTTTTGCTTGATCTAAATACAGGGCCATAACTTCACCCTTTGCATCGTATAGACCGTTGATTTGGCTGGCGATCAAGAGTGAATCAACATGCGCTTGCAGATTTTTAGCTCCTATTTTTATGGCGAGGCGCATGCCTGCCAAGAATGCCTCGTATTCTGCCTCATTGTTGGTGTTCTTGTAATCCAACTTGATGGCGTATGTAAATTCATGCTTTTCGGGGCTCACAAGGCGCAACCCAGCTCCTGCGCCATCCTCATTTGAGGCCCCATCAGTGTACAACAACCATAACTCATTAGACGTGTCCTTCACGGGAGTCTCAACAATCTCGCAATCCTTGATTTTTTTCTACTGGGAATTCTGTGATAAAGTCCGCAAGGACTTGACCCTTGATGGCTGGGCATGGCTTGTACAAGATGTTGTGACCCCCCAGCTCGATCGCCCACTTCGCTAACCGCCCTGATGTTTCTGGCTTTTGTAAAATAGTGCCGACGTGAAAGTTGGTGAGTACTGTTATCACATGCCCTGTAAAGTATCTGTGCAGTCTTCTAGAGGCATGTAGCAGCGCAAGTACCAATTTTTCCATTGTTGAATATCTCGTTTCTGGATCGGTAAGCACCCTACTAACATAATAAATTGGAGTCTGTACTCCGTTTCTTTCCACAAGTAATACCGACCCTACCGCCTTATCCGAAGAAGATAAGTACAGTATGAGTGGTTCTTTTTCGAACGGTGCGGCCAGAGTAGGGAGTTTATCAAACATTCTTTCATCTGCTAAAATGCGGTTTCTGCTTCGGGCGTCCATTTGAACTCTTGTTTCTTTACGCAGTTGCGCAAGGTGCTGATAAAAGGATATGACTTTGCAGCGTGGTTTGATAGAAAACGGTTGAGCGCGGCTAAACGGCCGGCCAATCGTTGCATTTCTTTGATTGTTCGAGGCGACGGCATCCGTTCTATGGCTTAAACTTTTTCTGGATTAACCTTAAAGCCGCCATTTGTGACTATGAAGCCCAAGAATTTCCCTTCTTCCATACCAAAAGAACATTTGGCAGGATTCAACTTCATGTTCACACTTCTCAATGAGTTGAAGGTTTTCTCAATGTCTTTTAACATTTGGTCCTCTTCGGGACTCTTGATTACCAGATCATCGATGTAAACCTCGTTGTGTTTTCCGATATCTTCAGCGAAGATTTTATCCATCAGGCGCTGATATGTTGCGCCGACATTCTTGAGGCCGAACGACATCTTTGTATAGTAGAAAATCCCAAGATCAGTGCGAAAAGCTGTCTTGCCTTCATCCTCAAGCTTCATTTGAACCTGATGATACCCCTTCTAACAATCCAAGAAGCATTTCCATCAGAATGGTGTGAGAGAGTCTATCTTTTTGTCGATCTCAGGTAAGGAGTAGCAGTCTTTGGGGCATGCCTTGTTGAGGTCGGTATAATCAATGCACATTATCCATCCTCCATTTGACTTCTCCACCATTATGGGGTTTGCCACCCAACTCTAATAGCGCACCTCTCTCAAGATTTCTGCTTTAAGCAGTTCACACACTTGCTCATTCATTGCTTTAGTCTTATCCGCCCCTAAGCTGCGTCTTCTTTGCTCTTTTGGTTCGACGGAGGGATAAGTGTTTAGACAATGTTCAGTGACATCGCGCGAGACACCGGTCATGTCTGCCGGAGTCTAGGCGAAAATGTCCATGTTCCTAAACTGGAGTTGTTTGAGGTGCGTTCTGATGTTTGGTGAGATTGCGTGGCCTATCGTCACCGTTTGCTCTGGGTACTTTCGGTTTAAAACCCACTTTTCTGGTTCAGTTGTTGAAACTTTCGCCGCTTTGGTTCGGCGCATCTCTTCTGCTGACATTACTTTCTTCTTTGCATAGATAATTGCCACCCCCGTCTCAGTTGGAAACCCGATGGCTGAGTGGGGTGTGGAAGTTACCATGTTTAATTCGCCTTGGGTTTCTCTCCCAATCAACACATCATGCCTTGATTTGACAGGCATTACCATGAAATTCACATTTGTTGTTCTTGAATGCTTTCCGTCAGAGAATGTGACGGGAAAGCTGATTTGGCCTAGTGGGAAGACCATTTCGTTACAGAAGCCTGACAGAGGGTAGTCGACTGGCTCGAGTCTCGCTTTATCTTCATCGTCGAACTGGTTAAAGCATTGCTCATAGATGATGTCTGCTGTACTTCCTGGGTCAATAAAGATGTACTCTGTTTCGTAATGACCAACAATACCAGTAATAACAATGGGGCGAGTTGTGCGAGGGCCCCCGCGTACTACCGGGAAAATGACTTGTTGTTCTTGCCAAGATGGCTCATACGGGCGCTTGCCTTTTTCTCTTGCGCTGTATCTCGGTCCGTTAACCATATGTGTCTCCATGCGCCGGACTTTCTTGTGATTCCCGTCGTCATGGCGCTGGATCTGGCGCGTTTCTTTGCACACGTTTTTCACCAGGTGGCCTAACTTTCCGCTCTTTAGCGCTTTCTCGATCTCTTGACGTAAGCTGATACAGTCATCTGTGAGATGGCCTGTATCCTTGTGGAAATCGCAGTACAGGTTCGGGTCTTGCCCTTTCTTGTTCGTCATAGGCCTTGGAGCCTTGAAGTCATGGTTCTCTGTCATTAGCACCTCTTTTGGTGTTTTTATGAGCGGAGTCCAGTGTTTTTCTCGGTTATCATCCCTGACTGCTTTTCGATACCCAATTCTGTCAATTGTCTCTCGCGCGTCTTCTCTGTAGCGCGTTCTATCGTCGTAACCTCTCGGTTTTCCGGATTTCCAATCTTGACTTTTGTTTTTGTTGCGCTTGTTGTTGTCTCGCGAGCTTCCTTTGGAGAAGCGATCTTCAGTATAAGAGTTCTTATTACCAGCCAACGACTCTTCAGTTTGCACAACTATTTTCGCAGCTTCCATGAGCTTATCCCATTCCTTGGGCATTCCATCTTTTCCGGTGATAGTTCTGATGAGACTATCACAGCGAATGGCCTTCTTAAAATGAGCGCGCATGAGTTGCTCGCATACACCGCCAATCTCCAAACATTCTTTGTTAAAGCGAGTGATGAAGTCTTCTAATCCCTCGTTCTCTCTTTGCCAGATGTCTGTTACCTCGGCTGTGTCGCGCTGGTAACCTCTTTGTTGGCTGAAATGGTTAACAAACTGTTTTCTGAAATCAACCCATGAGCTAATTTTTCCAGGCGGAAGGCTGTCGAACCAGGCGCGAGCAGCCCCCGTAAACGTCTGGATAAACAAGTGACACCACATTGGCATATTCCAACCTCCCATAACGCCAACACTTGTGAATACTCTAACGTGACCGTCTGGATCAGTTAGGTCGTTGAATTTCCCGACTGTCGGAGGCAATTTTTCTTTTGTCAATGGGGCTAAAGCAATCTTCGGAATGAACTTTGAGTGTTCTTCAGCTTCAGCCGGCCTGTAGGCAAGATGTTGGTGCATACGCCTGTCGACTTCATCTTGTATCAAGTCTTGTATTGTTCAGCGCACAAAGATCGAGAAATCAAATCAAAAAGCTAATTCGCATGAAAGAGGTAATTCCGCACGAAATTACCATCTGGTAATCCGTATGGAATTAGCTAATTCCGTTTGAGTTGCAATTTCGCGTGTACTGTAATTTCGTTTGAATTGGTTTCATGCGGAATTAGGTAGGCTATATATAGGTGCTGGTTCGTGTCATTTGGTACGAAATTAGATAGTTGTTTCCGGAGCCGAAGTGCTGCCGAAGTGTCGTCTTGCCGTAAAACTTTGTCAATTCAATCAGAAAGACATTTAAAGTGATATTCTAACTGAATCAAACTCAATATGTCTGTTTCCGCCTTTCATATTGAGTAGAACGCCTCTGAACGACTCGTTTCGGGTCCGTACACGATCCTACAAGTGGTATCAGAGCTCAGGAGGAGGATTTCTATAGATTTCAGCTTGAATTCATCAGATTTTCTAACTTCTACACCTTCTTTTCTTAATTGAACAAGTTTTAACGGTTAAAATGGCTTGAATTTCACATATCATAAGCGAAATTGTGTTTTAACAAACCCTTGAGAAAATTGGACCTAAAATCGAGCTATAACCTGATCAATTTGACAAAAGTTGGACCGAAATGATGACATCAGCATAATTTCGCGTGGAATTACACCCAAATTTCGCACGGAATTACATCGTTTGGCTAATTTCGTTTGAAATTACAGCTAATTCCGCACGGAATTAGAATTTCGCTTGAAATAATTCTATACAGAATTATAATTTCGTTTCAAAAGTGTGATTCCGTTTGAATTGGTGCCTAATTCCACACGAAATTAAATTTTGTTTGGTCAATTCAAACGAAATTCCCTAATTTCGTTTGAAAAGTCTAATTTCGCTTGAAGTTGTTAATTCCGTTTGAAGTTGTTGTGCAGGTAATTTCGCTTGAACAAGTAGTTTCGCTTGAGAAGTTTCATTTCACTTGAAGTGTTTTCGTTTGAAGGACCTAATTTCGTTTGAGGGTGTCTAGTTTGTAAAACCTTGTTACCGAATCATGGAAGAAGAATTCTACAATGCATTTGCCACATCCCTGACTTCTCCGGCTGCTATTGCTCAAAGCATGAACATGGAAGATGAATCCGGGACAATGCAAAAACCCCCGAAGCTTATGGGCATTGAAGAGTACTATGGATGGAAAGATCGTTTTGAGAATTGGGTTCAAGCTAACCATTTGAGATCTTGGGAGTGTATTGAGAAAAAGTATGTGCTACCATGTACAAATTTGGGAGTTGAGAAGAAGATTTCTGAATTTACAGATAAAGAATGTGACATGTACAAAGCAGAAAAGATGATGATAAGTTTACTTCAGCAAGCTATTAAAGAAGACATATTCATATTGCTTCAACATGATAAAACTTCACGTTCAATTTGGGAAGCACTTCAAATTAAGTTTGCGGGAAGTGAAAAAATGATCAAGAGTAAAAAGGCATTGCTAAAGAAAGAATTTGATTTGTTTACAAGTTTGCCTGGAGAAGACACAAAGAAATTGATTGAATGATATTGTCGTTTAGTCCGGTCAATGTCATTATTAGATATCAACAAAGAACGAAAAGAATGGGTTGACAAATTGGCTGATGCTCTTCCACAAAAAGAGTGGGATACATTTTTGATGATCTTAAAAAACACCGGAGAATATGATGGATTGACAATTTCTCAGTTCATTGAAAAGATTGAAGGACAAGATCTGGAGCAACAAAATATTGCTAGAATGAGTAATCCAAGTGCACAACAAGATGTTAAGATGTACTTCAAAGGAGGTATTCAGAATGCTGAAGCAAGTCCGAAAATCCAAACTGCTTTTAGTGCTGAAAATTCATCTGGTTCAGTCAATCTAAGTCCAAATAGCAGCAGTGGAATTTCTTCATATCCAAGTGTTGATCCAAAGAGTTCAATTTCAAGTTTTCAATCTCAAAGCTCAAAAAGTGGAAATGGTTGTCTGATACAATGCAACATTGCATTGAATCTTCCGAATGACCAAAGTTTTTTTGAAGAAGTTGCTAAGGATCACATGGCGTTACTTGCTACCGTTCTAGAATCTTATGAGGGATTGGTTGCAGGAAGGATCGGAAATCCTATGCTAACAAAAGAGGATTACGATCAGATTGATGCTGAAGAAATGGAGCTCATGGACATTAAATGGTGTTTAGCTAGTGTCTTGAGAAGAGCTGAAAAATTCAAAATGATTATAGGAAGAAATGATTTTTTTGGATGCGCATGTTTCTACTTTAGGTTTTGATAAATCTAAAGTTACTTGTTTTCGATGCAGGGAGAAAGGTCATTTCAAGAGAGAATGCAAAAATCAAGAAGCTAGTGGAGCAAAGAATCAATTTGGAAAAGATGATTACTATCGGAAAGCCATATATCAACAAGTTGCTCATCAACCGCATCAACAAAAAGAACCACAAACTGCACATGCTAGAATGATCGAAGATGCAAATAAGAAAGCTTATTATGGTATTATTGATCAAGATGATTAAAAGGTGGCAGAAGGATTCAGCTGGGATAAATATATTCCACCTGATTAAAAAACAATAGCACTTATCGCACAAATTGTTCAAGAACCTGATTTGCTGACTGAATGGATGAAAGTGTTTAATAGTAATGAGACAAGTCAAGAGGAAGAGTCTGTTTCATCAGATGAAAGTTCAGAAAAAACAACAGTTTTTGATCAAACACCATCTGATTCTGGTTCTTCAGATGATAGTTCAGAAAACACAATTGTTTTTGATCAATCACCAACTGATGACAGTGATGATGATGAGGAAGAAAGGCATATTAATGTTGCAAAAACTCATTTATCTCCTGAAAGTTTTCAATTTTATTTTGCAGATCGCTTGAAGAAGCTGAAGGAGAAACAAGCAGCAAAAGAACAGAAAAAGAAGAAATGTGAAAGTGTTGATCAAGAAAAGAATTCTGAACATAGTGAGGAAGTTAAATTTGCTGAGCATGTAGTTGAAAAAGAAATGGTGGTTGAAGTTGAAAAGGTGGTTGAAATTGAAAAAGTGGTTGAAGTGGAGAAGATAATCGAAGTTGAAAAGATTGTTGAGATTATCAAACCGTGTTTAAAGTGTTTAGAATCTTGCAAACAGTGTGAAGAGAAAGACGAAAAGTTGGTCGAGTTTGAAAAGATGAAAGAACAATTACTGTTTAATCTCAATTATGTAAAAGAGTCGTATGACGTGTTGAATAGGACAGTGATTGGTCTACAAAAGACGAATTCTGAAAGAGAAGATGCTTTAACCATGATGAATGCAGTGATGATGTCAAAACAAAAAGCTATCAATCACTACATTGAGGAGTGTGCTAAGCTAAAGCAAGAGTTGGAAACTGAGAAGATTGAAAATGAAAGAATTAGAAGACTGTTGCAAAGTTATTCTAGTTCTGATTATTTGATTGATTGAATTTATCCAACTGTTGCAGGTTTTGAAGCATTTCAAGATGATGAGAAGCAGAAGAAGAAGGATACTAGTAAGAAACAGAGTGTTAGTTATAACAAGTGTCCGCCTCCGATCTGGGAAGGTTATTCTCCCAGAAAACCAAATGAGGAGCAAGTCAATATAAAGTTAAAATCCGAAACAACTGATGAATTACCAGAAAATATTGACGTCACATTCACACCGTCTGACACCGTTCATGAGTTTGAGTTAATAAAAAAGGTGGTCGATCAGGTGTTGGATACAGATGAGGAGTCTGAGTCAAAGTCCGAGTCCGAGTCTGGAAGTGCGAGTTCGTCGGTCAACTGTTCAAAGACGTCGGTTAAACGGGTTTACAATAAAGAATTTCTTTTATCAAAATCTAATTTGAAGAATGAAACATTCGAAGTTGCATACACTTTGAATGATTCTGACAAATTATATTCTGATAAAGAATTTCCAATAAGAAGTGTTCAAGTTGATAAGATCAAAAAGGTTTTCAAACTAACAGAAATCAATATTTCTGAAATAAAAGATGTAAATCTTAATGCAAAACCTAAAAAATACACTTCAAGAGTTCAACAACGGTTAAACAAGAAAAAAGGTTACAGTTCTGGTTCTGGTTTTCAAAAGAAACCAAACCATAATGGTAATTTCAAAAAGAAAGGTCTTGGTTTTATTCCACCTGAAAATTATAAACATGAAAAAACTTCTAAAACAAATACAAAATTTGTTCCAGGGACAAGCTGTGAAGAGGAATCAAAAAGCTCATTCTGGAAGCAATCAAACAGAGATTTCCTTGCCAAGAAGCAAGAGAAAGTGAAGAATGAAGTTTATCAAAGAAAGGAGACAAGAACCTGTTACAAATGCAATGAAGTTGGTCACATTGTATGGAACTGTTCGCAAGCAACGAAAACAAAACAGGAAGTCTCTAAAAAACTCAACGAAAAAGTTGTTGAGAAAAATGAACCACCAACTAACAAATTTAAAATTTTTGAAAATTGAACATATGAAGTTGGTGAGTGTTCAAAGACAAGATTTTATAAAAAGTGAGCTGAGAATGACAACCAAATGTGGGTTGTTAAGAAGTTTGATGTAAAATTTGGTGATGAATCTGATTCCACAAAGTCAGAGGAGCCACAAGTTGAGGTTAAAGAAGAAAACTCAGTACTTTTGAACAATTCTATTGAGGGCTGACAATTTTAAATCAAAAGTTGGTAAGGTAGAGATCTCGAATCAATTCTATTCTGAGAAGAAAGAATTTGATGTTGAGAAAATGTTTAATGGAAATGTTAAAAAGATTTTTGGGAAAATGGTCGAGGGAAAGGCTAAAGGGGTAAAGGACTTTTATGAAACAAAGAAAGAAACGTATTACCCAAGTGAAATTGAGGAGGAAACATCCAAGTTTGGTCAGGCTTGGATGACAGTTTTTCACAAGTAAAATCCTGACATGCCGGAGCTCCCAGGTTGGTAAGAGTGGAGCATAAATCGGCATCATTCTTTATATCAAGTTTGATTATGCATACCTACAAGTGGTAATTGGTTTGTCCTACAAGTGGTAAATCAGGGACATTAAATTGTACTTGATTTTCTACAAGTGGTTAAAAATGGGGTTTAATTCATTGTAAAGAAGAAAGAAACAAAGTGATGATCTTATCCCTAACCTACTAAGTGGTAAAATCAACAAAACTTATTTTTCGAAAAAATCATTTTGATTAAAACAAACTTAAGTGTTTTGAAATCATAATGAGAAAATAGTTTGTTGTAAGGGGGAGTTCTGATTGTTTATGCCAAGTGGATGGCGATTTGAAGCTTGAAATATCAGTTTGTCAAGTTTGTAAAGTTTATTTTCAAGTTCTCTTTAAAGTTTTTGAATTTTAGGGGGAGTAAGAAAATTTCAGAAAATCCAAAAATATTAGAAAATTTGAAAAATCCAAAAACATGATAAAAATGAAAAAGAGTTTTGTTGTGAAAAAGAGGAAATGATAGTACATCAGTGGACTATCACAACACACTAAAGATTTGTAAAAGTCAAATGTGATAAACGATCTCACTGTGGATGCATCAGTAGGTTTTTGCACATTCAATAAATTGTTTTCGAGATATAAATCTAAATTTCAAACTTGCTTATCTCGTGGGGAACATTTCTTGGATATATGGGTAACCCCCGAAATCTTGTTTGAAAGGTCCCTCTTTCTGAGATACTAGGTCTTTATACTCAGGGATATCTGGGGTATTATCCCGGGACTTCTGATTTTGCGGAAGCAATGGCCTAGTCCCCGTATAATACTTTGCATTTGCTTGAAATATAGCATTGCCCTCAGTACAAAAAATGATGAAACATTGCAAAATGCTAATCATGTGCTGTTGAAGAAAAGATTCTCTAAAGGGAACACACCAAAAGACGAGCCGTCATCTCTTTGCTGAACGGAAGTTCTGACCTGAGCTCTCACGGTTTCGCATTTAACCCCTTACATATATCATCTAGGTATACTGTAGGATCGTTTGCTGACCCGAACGAGTCGTTCAGAGGTTATCTCTTGCGTTTCAGATGCGGAATAATAAGAAACGTAAGTAGATATAGCTTGTTCTTCCTCCTAACTGCTTGTTTTACTGATATTCAACGATTTACAGATCAATCGTCACACCGGCAGAGCTTCGGCGTGGAATACAAGACTTCACTCCTTGGATCGCCCTAACAGACCCCTATATATAGTGTTCTGGGTCCGCTCATGTGGACATGTGACACATGAGCGGTCCAGGCTTGACCATAAAAGCGGTTCACACATGACACAAAGGCGATCCACCATCCTATGTCCATATGAGCGACCCTAGCTTCTAAAACCTATACAAACACCTGTTTTCTCGTATAACGTGCCCTATGCTATACAATATGATGAAAGACCTGATCCTAGACACCTAGACGGAATCAACAGATGTAGTGCACCAACAGACTCCCCCTCAGATGTTGATGGAGTGGACTATTGAGCACCGTCTTCTCATCTTTAGTCTTGATCAGTCTCTGGGCTTTCTCTTTCTCTCTATCTTCAGACTCCCCCTCTCGATTTACTGGCATTCTTTTATTCTTCAGTAACATCTTCAGGATCGTTGTCTGCTCTTCACAGGTTTTCAGAATCAATCAACCTGGCTACCTGCACATTCTTAACCCAGAAATAAATTTTCTAATTTTATCACATATCAAATACCTGCACTAACATATAACTCCCCTCACCACAATCTATCATGAACCACTTGAAGAAGGTTAGATTAATACAAACAGTTAGATTTACACAGACACTCCCCCTCAAATGCTGCTCATCATGTTTAGCATTCGGAATTTTGAAAATCAGTTTTCCAACATCAGTTGTCGAAAAATCTTTTTGACTTTTTCAAAATTTAGCTAAAACACACTAAAATTTTTTTTAATTTTCTGAGAGACATTATCTGACACCAAATGTAGAAAAAAACATACAAAAATGTAATATTTACAAATAATATTTTTGTGAGTTCGTGCAAGAGGATCATATCAGTTTATGAGACAAATCACCAACACCATTAAGCTTGATTTCATTTTAAGCTTTAAACAATTTACCTAGATTGTCAGTATGTTTGTCCTCTTAAATTCTCAACACAATTTTCAATCGATTCGAGATACGATATTAATGTTTTAGAGACTTAAACTTAACTGTGTATCACTCCACTTGAATATACTCCTGTATCCAGATCCCAAATATTCAGTCTTACAGGTGAGTATACCACAGCTGATATCTGTAAAGGGGTTAAATGCGAAACCGTGAGAGCTCAGGTCAGAACTTCCGTTCAGCAGAGAGATGACGGCTCGACTTTTGGTGGGTCCCCTTTAGAGGATCTTTTTGCATTTCAACAGCAGCGACTATCAATTTTATTGTTTCATCAGCATGCTGAGGGCGAAGCTTATGTTTCAAAGCTTTAGCAGAAAGTATTATCCGGGGACTAGGTCAGTACTTCCATACAGCAGAAGTCCCGGGATAATACCCCAGATATCACTGAGTATAAAGACCTAGTATCTCAGAATACGGGACCTTTCAAACAAGATTTCGGGGGTTACCCATATATTCAAGAATAGTTACCACGAATCAAGCAAGTTTGAATTAGGTTTATATCTTGTTTCAATTTACTAAATGTGCGAAAATCTACTGACACATCCACAGTAAGATTGTTTTCTGAAAATCCAAAAACATTTGAAAATTTGAAAAAGCCAAAAACATGATAAAATTCAAAGATGAGTTTTGTTGAAAAAAAGAGGAAATGATAGTACATCAGTAGACTATCACGGCATGCTAAAGAAATGTAAAGTTAATAAGCTTTAAACAATTTACCTAGATTGTCAGTATGTTTGTCCTCTTAAATTCTCAACACAATTTTCAATCGATTCGAGATACGATATTAATGTTTTAGAGACTTAAACTTAATTGTGTATCACTCCACTTGAATATACTCCTGTATCCAGATCCCAAATATTCAGTCTTACAGGTGAATATACCACAGCTGATATCTGTAAAGGGGTTAAATGCGAAACCGTGAGAGCTCAGGTCAGAACTTCCGTTCAGCAGAGAGATGACGGCTCGACTTTTGGTGGGTCCCCTTTAGAGGATCTTTTTGCATTTCAACAGCAGCGACTATCAATTTTATTGTTTCATCAGCATGCTGAGGGCGAAGCTTATGTTTCAAAGCTTTAGCAGAAAGTATTATCCGGGGACTAGGTCAGTACTTCCATACAGCAGAAGTCCCGGGATAATACCCCAGATATCACTGAGTATAAAGACCTAGTATCTCAGAATACGGGACCTTTCAAACAAGATTTCGGGGGTTACCCATATATTCAAGAATAGTTACCCACGAATCAAGCAAGTTTGAATTAGGTTTATACCTTGTTTCAATTTACTAAATGTGCGAAAATCTACTGACACATCCACAGTAAGATTGTTTAACACTTTTTAACTTTACATTTCTTTAGCATGCCGTGATAGTCTACTGATGTACTATCATTTCCTCTTTTTTTCAACAAAACTCATTTTTGAATTCTATCATGTTTTTGGCTTTTTCAAATATTCAAATGTTTTTGGATTTTCAGAAATTTCCCTACTCCCCCTAAAATGCAAACACATTTTAAAGAAAATTTGAAAACTTCAAGACTCTAAAAAATAAAAACAAACTGTACAGAAACTTGACAACTAACATTGAATCACATCAAATCGCCATTCACTAGGCATAAACAATCTGAACTCCCCCTATCACAAATCATTTTCTCATTTAGATTTCAAAACACTTAAGTTTGTTTTAATCAAAATGACTTTTCCGGAAAATGAATTTGTGTTGATAAAAACCAGTTTTTAGGTTTATCATTTTAAAAACGGGGATGTGGTTCATCATCTTGTCTATCTTTTGCCATGAATAGTAAATCAAGTACAATTTAATGTCCCTGATTTACCATTTGCATTTAATAGTCTCCTGTACCACTTGTAAATGTAATTTCTTCAAAGTATCCAAACATCTCAAAATTTAACCACAACTACCACTTGTGGGATCAAGATTACCACTTGTAGATACCCAAACACTACCAATTGTAGGAATATTACGTCTACATCACCATTTTACCAATCAAAATGCCGATTCCTGCTTCGCAATTAACCACCTGGAAGCTCCGGCGTAGTCCTTTCACCTGCAAAACATTCAAACATTAATCACAATCATTCAAACAAATACATCAAAAACTAGAATGATGTCGATTCCTGATCCACGATATAAACTTGGGATCTTCGGCATAGTCCTAAGACTATCATGGAAAACAAACATCCATCCAAGTCTTCTCAGACTTGATGGCTTTTAGTTCTTGAGCCGTAGGGTTGTATGTTGCCTTTTTAGTTGAATAAAAATCTTTTATCCCTTTAGCTCTCCCAGTTAACATTTTCCCAAAAATCTTTTTAACATTCCCGTTGAATGTTTTCTCGACATCAAATTCATCTTTTTCTCTGTAAAACTGATTTGAAATCTCAGTTTTTCCCACTTTCTTCTTTACTTCCTCAAACTTCAATGATGGAAACTCCTCATCATTTAGTGAAAACTTCTTCTCAACCTGTGGCTCTTCTGGCTCTGTGGAACCAGATTCATCGCCGACATTCACTTCATCTTTCTTCGCAACCCACACCTGGTTGTCTTTTCCTTTTTTCTCATACTTGTTCTTTTGTGAACATTCACCAACCTCGAATTTTGAATTCTCAAACATTCTAAGTTTTTCAGTCGGTGGTTCAACATTAACAACTTTCTCTTTCAACTTCTGAGAAACTCCCTGTTTTGCTTTGGCATTCTGTGTACAGTTCCATGCAATGTGACCGACTTCATTGCATCTGTAACAGGTTCGAGTCTCTCTTAGATAATTAATCTCAACTCCATTCTTCTTTCTCTCAGCAAGAAACTCCTGGTTTGACTGTCTCCAGAACGGTTTCTTCTGTTCCTCATCTGAGCTTCCTCCTGACACAAATTCAGATTTCGTTTTAGAATTTTTCATATTTTTATCATTTTCTGGTGGAATAAAACCAAGACCTTTCTTTTTGTAGCTACGATTTTGGTTAGGTTTCTTTTGAAAATCTGAACCAGAATTGTAACCTTTTTTCTTGTTTAGACGTTGTTGAACTCTAGAAGTATATTTTTTAGGTTTACCAAAACTTTCCAAAACTTTTAATTTAGGAATATTAACCTCTACTAGTTTAAAAATTTTGTTGATTAATTCCGTTTTGATATTCATTATCGGAAACTCTTTGTTGTAATATAATTTGTCAGAACCATTCAAAGTATAAACAACTTCGAATGTTTCATCATTCAAATCTGCCTTTGATAACAAAAATTCTTTACTATAAGACCGTTTAACCGACGAATTTTGACTGTTGACTGACGACTTTGACCCTCCAGACTCAGATTTCGACTCTGTCTCCTCATCAGTATCCAACACCTGATCAACCACCTTTTTGATTAATTCAGACTCATGATCAGTATCGGATGAGGTAAACGTCACATCAATGTTTTCTGGTAAAACGTCAGTTGTGTCGGTTTTAAGCTTTATATTGACTGCTTTCTCAAGTTGCTCCTCATTTGGTTTCCTAGGAGAATACCCATCCCAAATTGGAGGTGGACACTTGTTATAGCTAACAGTCGGTTTCTTACCACAGTCTTTCTTCTTCCTTGGCTTCTCGTCTTGAAAAGCTTCCAAACCTGCAACAGATGGATAAACACGATCAATGAGATAATCAGAAGTAGTATAGCTTAACAATAACCGCTTAATTCTCTCATTCTCTATCTTTTCCGTCTCCAACTCTTGCTTCCATTTGGCACTCTCTTCAATGTAGAAATTTATAGCTTTTTGCTTTGACATTAAAGTTGCATTCATTATTGTCAGCGCCTGTTCTCTTTCTGAGTTTGTTGTTTGGAGACCAGTTATAGTTTTGTTCAACACGTCGTACGATTCCTTCACATAATTGAGATTGAACAATAACTGCTCCTTCTTCTTCTCATATTCGGCTATGATGTCGTCTTTAACTTCACAATTCTTGCAAGCTTCCAAGCACTTCTCACACGGCTTGACAACTTCAACAATCTTCTCAACTTCGATTGTTTTAACAACTTCAACCACCTTTTCTACTTCAATCAACTTTTCTACTTCAATCACCTTTTCTTCTTCTTTAACAACCTCAGTAATCTTCTCAGCAACATTCTCAGCATTTTGAACATCGCCTTCAGATTCAGCTTGTTGTTCTCTAGCAGCTCTTTTTTCTTTTAGTTTCTCCATCCGTTCTGCAAAATAGAAATGAAAACTTTCAGGAGAAAGATGAGACTTAGCAACATTTATATGTTTTTCCTCATCATCACTGCTGTTGTGATCAGGTGACTGATCAAACTGAACAGATTTTTCAGAATCATCATCAGAAACACCAGAATCAGACGGTGTTTTATCAAATACAACTGGTTTTTCTGAAACAATTTCATTCTGTACACTCTCATCAGAGCTCGATAAACTCTCATCTGAACCGTCTGAAATTTCTCCAGATCTTTCTGAAAGTTCATCGGTACTTTCTGAATTTTCATCAGATGACACAGATTTTTCATTCTCACTTGGCACATTCACACCAATCGATTTCATCTAAACAAATCTGGCTCTCGGACAATCTTGGCAATGAAAGCTTTGTACTCTCCCTTCTCATCCACAAACATATCCCAACTGAAACCTTCTGGTAGTTTCTCATCATCTTGATCGATAATGCGTGCTGCTGTGGCTTCGGATGGTATATAATCATTCCAGCTAAAATCTACCAAACATGCTCTTTTGGGATCTTCAATTTTTCTCCCATGAGCTGTCCGAGGTTCTTGGGATTGACCGATTTGCTGATAAATAGCTTTACGGTAGTAGTCATCTTTCCCGAATGGATTCTGTGCTCCGCTAGCTTCTCTTCCTTTGCACTCCCGCTTGAAATGGCCTTTCTCCCTGCATCGAAAACAAGTAACTTTAGATTTATCAAAACCTAAAGTAGATACATGAGCGTCAAGAAAGTCATTTCTCCCGGTAATAGTTTTGAATTTCTCAGCCCGACGAAGAACACTTGCAAGACACCATTTGATATCCATGAGTTCCATTTCCTCGGCGTCTATCTGATCGTAATCCTCTTTGGTGAGCATAGGATTTCCGATCCGACCAGCAACTAGACCTTCATAGGATAACAGAACTAAACCCAGAAGTGCCATGTGGTCTTTAGCAGTGTCTTCAGAGAAGCTTTGACCTTCTGGAAGGTTGAGAGCTATGTTGCACTGAATCACATATCCGTTTCCAGTTTTTGTACTCTGAGACTGAAAACTTGTGTTAGTCTCTTTCGGATTCACACTCGGAAACGATGAAAACCCGCTGCTAATCTTGTTTGAACTCTGATCAGCTTTTTCTGATGAATCCCCAGCACTGAAGGGGGTTTGAATCTTTGGACTTCTTTCAGCTTCAGAAACTGGAACACTACCTTTATAGTACATTTTAACATCCTGTTGACCACTCGGACTGTTCATTCTAGCGATCTTTTGCTGTTCAAGATTCTGAGCCTCTAATTTTTCAATAAATTGCCCAATTGTCAGTCCGTCATAAACACCCGTGTTTTTCAATATCATCAAATACGTTCCCCACTCTTTCTGAGGTAACGCGTCAGCCAATTTATCCACATACTCTTCCCGACTTTTATCAACACCAATCATTGTTAATGATCTCACTAAGTGACAGTATCTTTCAATCAGCGTCTTAGTATCCTCTCCTGGTAAACTGCTAAAAAGATCAAACTCTTTTTTAAGCAATGCTTTTTTGCTTTTAACCATACTCGTACTTCCCTCGAATTTGATTTTAAGAGCTTCCCATATTGACTTAGCAGTTTTGTCGTGTTCTAACAGAATGAGTATATCTTCTTTAATCGCTTGTTGCAATAAACTGATCATCATTTTTTCTGCTCTGTACATTGCACGTTCTTGATCTGTGAATTTAGATATCTGTTTGATAACATTCACCTCTGTTCTCGGTAACATATACTTCTTCAAGATACATTCCCATGATCTAAGATGATTTGCTTGAACCCAGTTTTCAAATCTATCCTTCCACCCGTAGTATTCTTCGATACTCATAAATTTCGGGGGTTTCTGGGTGGTTCCCGTCTCGTTTTCTAGATTCATAGCTTGAGCAATCGCAGCTGGAGATGACGATGTTGCAAATGCGTTGTAGAACTCGGAATCCATACTGACGTATAAGCGGACAAACAGATGACAGAAAAACGATACAGAAATGTATACACAAGCGAACCAGACAATGTCCTTCGAGCGATCCTAATTTGGTCAAATGAGCGATCCAAGAATATGTTCTTTGGAGCAGTCCAAACTTTATGATCGTTCAAGCGGTCCAACAAGAATTTTTCGAGCGGTCCAAACTGAAATTTCAAGCGGTCCAGAATATTAATTTGGAGCGGTTCAAAAATCAACTTTTCGAGCGATCCAGACAAATAACCAGAAGAGCGATCCAGAGATTGTTCGTTCGAGCGGTCCAAAACTGTGAATTACGAGCGGTTCATGATGACGTCATTAAAGCGGTCCACATTTCGAACATGTTTTGCCCATAAAAACTTCGAATTTTGACTTCAAACTATCCAGGATTTGCCTTGATACTATTGCGCACAGTCTGTGAGAATTTGAACGAATTTCAACCGTGAAATCTCCCGGAAATGAGAAAAGAAGGTGTAGAAGAGAGAAGAAAAGATGAAAAACAGCTACAATCTGCAGAAAACCTCCTCCCAAGCTCTGATACCACTTGTAGGATCGTTTGCTGACCCGAACGAGTCGTTCAGAGGTTATCTCTTGCGTTTCAGATGCGGAATAATAAGAAACGTAAGTAGATATAGCTTGTTCTTCCTCCTAACTGCTTGTTTTATTGATATTCAACGATTTACAGATCAATCGTCACATCGGCAGAGCTTCGGCGTGGAATACAAGACTTCACTCCTTGGATCGCCCTAACAGACCCCTATATATAGTGTTCTGGGTCCGCTCATGTGGACATGTGACACATGAGCGGTCCAGGCTTGACCATAAAAGCGGTTCACACATGACACAAAGGCGATCCACCATCCTATGTCCATATGAGCGACCCTAGCTTCTAAAACCTATACAAACACCTGTTTTCTTGTATAACGTGCCCTATGCTATACAATATGATGAAAGACCTGATCCTAGACACCTAGACGGAATCAACAGATGTAGTGCACCAACATATACTCACCTGTAAGACTGAATATTGGGATCTAGATACGGGAGTATATTCAAAGTGGTGGGACACGCGAATAAGTTTAAGTCTATTAAAACACTAATCTCGTATCTCGAAACAGTTGAACTTTGTGTGAAAATTTAAGTGGATTGGTATACTGACAATCTAAGTGAATTGTTTAGAACTTAAAATGTTTAAAGCTTAACGGTGTTGGTGATTTGTCTCATAAACTGATATGATCCTCTTACACAAACTCACAAAAAGATCATTTTTAAATATTTCTTTACTATTTTTTTTATTAAAAATCAAAAATCCAAAAAGATTTTAGTGTGTTTTAGCTTAAATTTTGAAAAATCCAAAAAGATTTTCGACAACTGATGTTGAAGAGCTGAGTTTCAAAATTCCAAGTGCTAAACATGATGATCATTTTGTGAGGGGGAGTCTGTGTTTAAAACGATAATATTTTGAATATTTGCTTTCGAGTGGTTCATTAGAAACTATGTTTGATAAATCTTTCTGGATAAATTTGAAGGGGAGTCTAGATATATAAATTTGTCAAATGTTAAATTTGTGAAATTTATTGTGAGGTAGAGGATGTGCAGGATAACCTGGATTATGAGTCTGAGTATAGAGCCAGGTCACGATCCTGATCCTGTGAAAGGCAGGCTACATATCGAATGGGGGAGTCTGAAGATACATGAGTAGAATGTGAGCCAGGTTATGATCCTGGAGTTAAAGTTCTTACAAGCTAATGATGCTGATGAACTTAAGGAATCAAGAGATCTGATCAAGAGAATTAGAAAGCTTGAAAGCCAGATTGCGATCCTGATTAGTTGAAGATCAACATCCGAGGGAAGAATATTTGTTCGAGGGGAGTATGTTGGTGATGATGAAAAGAGAGGAGTATAGATGGAAGTTTTACATTGTCAGATACTTCAAAGAGAGCAGTCAGACTGATAAAGACTGAAGGCGTTGAAGACTCGACACTTAAGACTCGTCAACATCCGAGGGGGAGTCTGTTGGTGCATACGTCTGTCGACTTCATCTTGTATCGAGTCTTGTATTGTTCAGGGCACGAAGATCGAGAAATCAAATCAAAAAGCTAATTTCGCATGAAAGAGGTAATTCCGCACGAAATTACCATCTGGTAATTCCGTACAGAATTAGCTAATTCCGTTTGAGTTGTAATTTCGCGTGTACTGTAATTTCGTTTGAGTTGGTTTCATGCGGAATTAGGTAGGCTATATATAGGTGCTGGTTCGTGTCATTTGGTATGAAATTGGATAGTTGTTTCCGGAGCCGAAGTGCTGCCGAAGTGTCGTCTTGCTGTAAAACTTTGCCAATTCAATCAGAAAGACATTTAAAGTGATATTCTAGCTGAATCAAACTCAATATGTCTGTTTCCACCTTTCATATTGAGTAGAACGCCGCTGAACGACTCGTTTCGGGTCCGTACACGATCCTACACAAGGCTGAAGTCTCGTTCTGCTTCTTCGCTGTATGCGATGCGCTGCCTTGGCTTATAATATTCATGATTCCTCTGCAAGCAATTGAAAACTGAGGAACCTTCGTCGTCTTGCCATGTTGGGTCGTTTGGGTCTGTATCGTCCCATTCATTGTTCAGGTTGCGCGCTCCAAGTCTGGTGTGAACTGGTCCTCTTTGGACGTTTGATGGTTAGTCATAATAGCTTTCTGTCTCTCCCCGTGTATCGCGTGTGTCATGCACGCTTGGTCTTCTAGGGGAGGAGGCCTGGTCATTCTTCCCTGTAGGATTTGCTGCGGGGGTATCTGCTGCGCCCCCTGACTCGGACCAGTGGGTGTAACCAAAGATGGCTCTACTTGTAAGACTGCTTGTTGTGTGCTTAAAGATTGATACGCGTCATTGATGGTTGCAATTTGTTTGGCGTACCAAGAGGCTGGAGTTTCGCCTTCAGGTAGCCCTAATAGCACCGAAATGTTCTGAGGTGGGGCTGGATTTGAGGGTCCAACACCATTGTTTCCCGGGGTTACCGTCTGGGTGATGCGAGTGATGCTCGCGCGGGGTCCCCCGGTGTTGGTTATTTCGATTTCACCGATTTCTTTACATGTTGGACTTGGACGTTTTGATTGTCCTCCCCCAACACTGCGTTAGAGTTTGTTCCAAAGCCAAAATCAGGAACGATTCCTTGACCAGCCATGATCGAAGGAAAAACAAGTTAAGACAACTCAGAAAAAGAAGATGAGAGTGATTTGCAAAAAACTGGTGGGCGCCAATGAAGAAACACGGAAGTAATTTTGGTGTGGATTAGTTTGGTTTATGTTTCTATCATAAGGGTTAATCTTCTTTGGGTTTCTGAGCTCCTTAATGATCGGCTAATCCTGCAAAACAGAACACCGTTAGCTCGTTAAGAGGGGAATATGGGGGTTTCCCTCTTAACCAGACTCCGGCGTGAGAATAAGCGACTGCTTTGAGGAGATAATTAAGTATTAAGAGTGAGAGTAGAGGGAATATAATAAATCAACCTGTGAACCAAGGTCTCTATTTATAGCCGGAGAGGTGTAGAGGATGTGGGCTGATGGGCCTTGGGCCGGAAGGTGACAACGTAGCGGATATGCTCCTTGTCTCACTGATGTCGACCGTTAGTGGCTTCTAGATGTTTTCCGGTGCTGGCGTACCGTGATTGGAGCCACGTGTCACTGTTGTCGGCCTCGTTGTCCCTCTGCCCTCAGTAGGTACGGGGGAGATCGTGGGGCAGGTGTCTCTGCACTGTGATTGGTGCCACGTAGGTGTGCTTACATACTTTTTGCCTCCTACACGTCAGACGATCGTGGAGCACGATTGAGCAGAGCCTGGAGGATGTGGATTGGTTCTTTTCATCCGCCACTTGTACCTTCGTACCTTCTGAAGTGGTCATGCGCTATAGATCTTGCGCGACCTTTGTTAAGCACGTTATTGGCCCGCACAAGATTATAGGTGTTGGAGACTCATCCAGAATGCTAAGTGTCGAAATCAATGCTCTTTCTTGTTTAGGCCTCGCGCGAGGTCAGTCCTTACTGAAGTAACTCGCGCGAGGTTGGGATTGAGCATCTTGTTGATTAAGGAGTATGGTTCCACGCGCGACCAGGAGAAGGTCTGCGTGGCTTTTAGGACCATACCCCTTCACCAACAATGTAGCTCTAACAAAAAAAGAAGGGGAAACTTACTCACTAGCTCTATCCAGAATCACCTTAGGGCGACACAAAGAAAGAGGGTTTAGTCCTCCCAAAGCTAAGATCCCTTTGGAGAAATTAAAGGCATGTGTGTGGTTCTCACACATTAACTTCCATAAAGGGCCGTCGGCGGCAGACACTGGAGGAGCTTCAACCTCTATAGTAGCCGAAGGGTCTCGAGATCGTAGGGGTTCAGGCAGCATTGCCGGAGAAATGAAGATGAATTTGTTCTTCCACTCTTTTGGATAAGTAGAGGTGGGCATAAATGTATAACAAGGAGGGAACACACTGTCTTTTCTTATCTCGAAAGCGAATAAATCACCGTCGGCTCGTAAACGATAAAAGCGTCGGAATAAAGCCACCGATGGTGCATCAGCAAAAGCGACAGAGGTTAGCTCGAAATGGACAATCCTTAGAAAAGCTAAGGGGTGGACCGGAGAGAAGTGAACCCCGTAATGCTTAAGCAAGTCCATTTTGAAAGACGACATGGGGTAGCAAACCCAACAAAAGGAAAATGAGGGAGTATAAATGACCATGCGTTCCAATGAACAGATCGCCGATCGGAGGGACCCGGCAGACGGGGGAAAGATCCGATGGGATGTGATAAATGGAAACGAAGGCCTGCGGCTCTTCCCAGGTTACAACGAAATATATTATGGATCGATCCTTACGACTAATTGTAGTGATCGAAGGTTGGAAATGTGGGCAGCTTTTTCGAAATAAAGAAGTGAAGGTATGGAATGATCACCACAAGGATGACAACATATAAAGAAGTGAAAAGGTGCAACTGTCACGTCGTGGTTTGAATAAGGTCCCATGGGATCTTCACACGTGTACCTAGGGGATCCCCGACCGTTAGATCACACATCTGACAGATTAGAGATCATTATTAGTCCTAGGGGGCCCACAAAATCAACTCGTAGAAGAACTCAGCCCAGGCCCACACATAAATGTGATAGACCTGGAGTAGGGATGGTTTGACGACGTGGGTCCATTGTTGGGCCCCTCGTCTGGGTTTATCCTTTTTGTGAAACAATGGCCCAGGCCTACGATAAGCCTGGTATTCTTACTGCTGGTAGGCAAGTCGAAGGCCTCGGAGCCAGGGCCACACCAAACAGGTTTGCTTACGGTGCTGGTGCAAACAAGACCGATGTGACCTCTTGGTGGCATTTAATGTATGAGCATGGGAGAAGTGTAAGGCGGTGAGTTTGTTTGAGGGAAAGGATAAACACTAATGGCGCATAACAAATAAGATCCTCTGGAGAGAACAAATCTCTGACTGAGATCCAGACATTCCTTTTGCCGGATGGTTTAACATCGGTTCTTGACAGAGGTTGGATGACTCCGATAAGCAGGGCTCTTAGTTATACGTGAAGGAAGTGATCAAAGAAAGGTATTGATACAAACCAAATCGTTAACCAAATAATCCTAAGAAAATAGTGAGAGCATGATAGAAATTGAAGATTTAGAAGAGACTCAATTCAACATTTTACATTCATAAAACTCAAGGCCCTTTTAAAGGCTTACAACTATGAGGAAAATAATGTGGACATGATCCATGATTTAACTACCCACTAATGTAATTAATGAACTAAATAAAAGAACAAAAAGAAAATAACATGAAGAAACAAGCAACATATCAATAACTGTAGTGATCGTGGGCTCATGACAAAGTATGGGTAAATTGTGAATGTTAACTAGAATGTGCAGCCTTTATCATTACCCCACACTCGAAAAATCCTTGTCTTCAAGGATGCAACGATAACAGACCATGGTGGCCGCCACTCGGTCCTTCCTATGGCATTTGGAGAAATAGTGAGGAGGCTCCACGGTGGACGCCACTCGCCTTTTGCAGCTGCCCATTTGATTGGTGTCGTTTGTTCCCTTTTTCATCATTGAATTCATGGCCTGCTTCAACAGTTTCTTTCTGAACACTTGATGGTGCGGGTTTAGGAAGTGATACAGGTGCAAGCTATGGTGTTCGTTGTGGGGCTAGTTTTGGTGTAGACGGTGCTCGTTTGGGGGCGGGTTTCGGGTAAGACAAAACCCATTTTGGGGTTGTTTTCGCTGCAAACGACATGGGTAATGATGCTCGTTTCAGGAATAGTGTCGGTACAATAGAAATATTTTGTATTGGTGGTGGTGAGGCGGCAACGGCTGCTGGTGACGGGGTGGGTGGTGGCAATCGAGGTCGATTCTTGATAAAATCAATTATCTCAACAGTCATTGACTCAATTGGATCAAGTGACTCGTTCCATTCTTGAGCGTCCATGGGGGTGGATCAAGACCGTTTTGATACCAAATGTTATGTACCACTTGGATCAAGATAGATCAGAAGGGGGAATTAGTCTAAATATCTCTCTATTTGCTTCTGGTCCTCTCGAATCCCCATTCTGATCTATCTTGATTCAAGTGGTACATATCAGGTATGCACACAAAAACCTATCACATAAGAAACACAAAAGAATCGCTTTCACTCTCGCATTGAATACATTTAACACAGGATCCACATCATTAATTCAGACCAATTTTGTTGTGTCGGAATATAATTTAATATCCCGGCATATTCTTATTCTCACGCTGGAGCTTGGTCACGGTCCCCCCCCCCCACCCGGGGTCCTCCGTGGCGAGGCTAACGATGCCTTGTTTTGCAGCTTTATTCCGGTGACGAAGGGCATTTTGACGGACTTCCTAGATCACACTTGACGCTTGATTTTTGAGGATTCGACAAATAAAGATATGCCAAACTTGATTTTTGACCTAACGGTGTATGTTCTCCTAAGAGTGTATGTTCTCCTTGTTGACTTCACTACTACCTAGGGTGTATGTTCTCCTTGATTTTTGAGGATTCAAAAAATAGAGATATGCCAAACTTGCTACAGTGAATAAATAGTTGAACTGTGTCACCGACCGTTGTTCATCGATTGCTTGGTTCTTCAAAATCGTTAAGCTATTGGTGCACTTGATCGATTGTTGATCATGCGTTAACCATGTGTATTCTTTAAAACCGTTTAGCTATTGGTGTGGCCGATCTTGGTGTTCAATTATTTTGACACGATTAATATGCACCTGTAATCCAATTCTTGGATTTCTCATATTTGTTTGCCTTATTTTTTGGACATACTTTGTAATGATTTTATAAGGTAGAATACAAACTCACATTTAAATATTTAATTACGTCAAGTATTTATATCATATTTTTTACTTTTAAAACTATCAAGAAAAGAATTGACACTTTGAGAGTCACTAATCATGCATCCACTAAAAAGTATCAATGTCATTTTTAGAAACAAAAGACTTCTTTCTCTTAGGCTCTTACCATTAATGCATTTCTTCATGAAGATTTAAATATGAGTCCGTTATTGTGTAGAAAGAGGAAGTGTGTAGATGATTTTAGAACAAGACTAGAGGGCGGAGATGGGGATTGGGATGGGATTAGGGTTTCTCATTATTGATTTATTGCCAAAGAGATAAAATGATCACATAATTGTTCTCCCATTCAAATAACTTATAGGTTTCATGTTGGTTGAAACATGAAAACTATGTGTACTACTTTACTTGTAGATATAATATTTAGATACTTTTTTTATAGTCAATAAAAAAAAAAACACTAAGAATTCTTTTCATAGGTAGAACCGGAACCACATGGTTTGTTGAGCATCATACAACTCTACAACAATCACAAGTCGTAAAGCTTTATTGTTTTACAAGATAAACAATTTTGCTAACAAATGATGGTATTCATTCATTAATAGGTTCATACTTCTTTCTCTTGTGATGTCGGGTTGTTCATCAAGAAACAAGCCACATGAAAAAGGTGGACCACAGGGTGAGAGCTATTGCAGCCATGCCATAAGTCCATAGCATAATGACAGAACACTCGCTTTCACCCACCTCAAACAACTGTGTTATAGTACCTGCCGAATTAATCGAAACTTTAACGTTATATATGATTCTAGAAAACATATTTAGCGCGTTATTTTTTATAAAAGATCTAAAAACTCGAACAGGGAAACAGGGCAGGTCAACCCAACTCAACCTCTAATATCCAACTTGCCTGACCGCTCATTTTGCTACCTCTGGTTGTACTTTTATATGAAAGTTTTCTTTATATTTAAATTTTGGTTATTATTTATGTTTTTTTGTAACAAAGATATATAAATATAATCATACCAATAGCCATCGCTGGTGGAACAGAATACTGGATCAAAAGAATAAACACGTACAGGGAATCAGATCCCACGAATCCAACATGTTGTGCGGCTTTGACAACACCAATGCCCACGATTGGCAAAGCGACATAGCGAACCGCTAGAATTCCTATCATCAGCCACACACCTACACCCGATTTCTTCATACCTAGTTGAAGTTAAAACTGATTAACAAAAATGTTTGTTGCTAAGCAGTTATGAAAGAAAGAAAGAAAGAATCATAATTAAACATACCCTTAAGAAGATTGGCTCCCACAATCAATGTCATGGCTGGAACTGTTGCCTGACTGTTCACTCAAACATAGGAGAAAGAAAATTAAATACACCAAACCGAAAGTTACTTATCTAACGATATAAACATAAGTGATGTGTGTAGTTGTGTACCCAAGAAGACTTGCAGAACCGTCGAAAACACGAAGGGGGGCTTGATCACCGATCATTAGCTTTCTAATTGGAGAGATCACTCCTATCAGAAGCCCAACGATCTGATCGGAAAAAGTGTGTATATGTAAACAAATGTTACATCTAGAAAAACCGTTACAAGATCATATATACCGTGGCAATGGTGGTAGGTGTTAACCACATTTTGAGGTTGATCTTGTCCGATAAGGCATCAAGATGCGCTTTAATCTTCGTTAACAAGGTCTCCTGCTTAAATTCGTCATTTCATTAACAACAAACATGATGTAAAAAAATAAATTCTTAACAGTTTTCGGAGAAATGTTACTACCTTTTTGTCTGGGACATCATCGACTGCTATATCATATTCCTGCACTTCGCTATATTCATCATCAGGAGCTTCACAATCATTGAAACTTGACTGCCGAGATTGTAGCAATGCCTCGGTGTAGTTTTCCCTGAACATATCCAAAGTTCTACCTGAACAATCAATGCTAATAGTCGATGCTTTCGCAATGTCTTTGCCACTCAAATTCCCATATTTCCATATGATGTTGTAAACATACGTCCAGATATAAATCGCTCCAATCTGAAACCCCATGGAAGTAAATCACTCGCATCAAATTCCTATCCAAAACACAAAACGAAAATAATCACACCATCAATTTCTAGACATTTACCGCCATGGATAGTGAAACCAGACCCTGCCCGTTAGCTGAACAAGTCAATTTGTCCCCAAATGGGCTGTTATCCTCTTCACAAACTGCAGGAATGATGATCAGAAGCAAGTTTCCAAGGTTTCCTGACGGAGCAGCATCATAAATTGTTAGCTGAGTTTATCATCTTTTATAGGTATTACAATTCGATTTATCATTTATTTTTAAGTTTGTTTATTCCTAAGTTTCAATAAATAGAGAACTGTATTCAGTTATTCAAAACACAGAAAAAAATAATTAACCAGTATTGTTTTGTTCTCCATTTCAATTCCTTTATAAATAATCATAAACGAATGAATTCGTTATAAACAGAGTACCCGCAGCGCATGAACCGATGACTAGACCATGCAAGTCTTCCGGGGTTCTGGTGATTTTAACAAGCGCCCATCCAAGCCCTGATCCGATTATGAATGTGAGAAGGATGTTCACTGGCATGAACCATCTGTATATAATCAGTAAGTCAATTAATTAATTATAATTTTATAAAACTAATCAGTCCGATTACAACTAGTTTTATACCCGCCAGTTGAGTATTTCATCGTAATAAAATAAAAACGGAAGCAAATTATCTACCCAAAAAACTTAGTGAGTAAACTAAAAATTAATAAAACGTAAGACGACAATAAGCTTCAATTATTATGCTACCTTCCTGTCCCAAAACAACCTTGATAAAAACAAAAAAAAGTGTGTGTTTAGTTACATGAGTTGCACTCACAGAGAAGCTATTGAGGCGGCTGTTACAGTATCAGCAAGGCTACCACCTATAAGTGCTGGTGTGAACACATAAAATACAACCTGTTCCAAAAACATCGGAGGTTAGTTAGTGACTGATTTTACGGTAACGTCTATGAGTTTTTACTTAAACTTACGTTGTTGAGATGGTGGCGAGCCGCGTCGCCCAAGATATTAATCCGCGGTATGGCGAGGAGTAACCCGACCACGGTGATAAGAAGCGTCTTCAGAACTGGAATCAGTGATACAACAAACAAATCTAGAAATGCCATGGATTGATTGCACCGGTGTACTACAACAGTTTTGTATAAAAAAAATTAATAAAATATGTAATGATTGAAATAAATAGTAACTTCCAATTTCCGGGATAAGCTGAACCGAGAAGAAGAAAGAAGACGCAGGAAGGAAAAATGTAGGAAGATTCCTCTTGCGTCACAAATCATGTGTGTGACATCCATTCATTTTAAATCGGGGATATTTACCTACCCAACATTTCGTAGTTAAGGGGTTTATTTTTTATTTATTTACTTATCTATTTTGTGGGTGTGCATTTGTAAGTAAGAAAATAAGTTTTAATATTCTTTCATTTGTAACACTTTTTGCAATATTAGAAGTGAAGTAACGCAAATAACATATAGATAAAACTTGATTACCTTTTGGGGATTATCTTTTTTAAGTTTAACAATAATTAAGAGGTAGTTATATATAAAAAATCACTAATCTAAGTTTCTTAATAGTTTGATTTGGGTCATGCAGTTATATATAACAATTATTAAAACTTCGAAAGAATGCAACCACATTTAAATTTGAGTGATTCTATGGTTAGGGAAAAAAAAAGTATTTAAACCTGGTTACTATTTTATTATTTTATCGTTTTAAATGCCTTAAATGCTCACATGGCCAAGTGCGACACGACTCCCTGTTATATAACTTAAGATTCGTGTACAAACGAAATAATGGAGTTCCGCAAACATACAAATTGATCGATATAGGAAAAAATGACAAATAAAATTGAGTACGCAAAGACATATGAATGACCATTTTGAGGACAAACATTAGCTTTTATATTTCACCAAAAAACATTGATTTAATATTTTTTTTAAGAGGCTTGCTGGATGAGACTTGAGTCGGATCATTACTTAGTGTCGCAATAGACTGCTGTGACATAGTCTTAGACATATTATTAGTTGCTAATTACGTACACCACCCCCCAATTGTCACTGCCGTATATATGGCAAAAAAGGGTATACTGGCCGCATGAACTTTGTCAGTCATCTGCGTTGTTATTGGTGGCGGATTCGGAAATTATGGGTTCAACCATATTTTCAAGGGGTGCATCGGGCTTTTGTCTATAAAATACACTATTTTTTTCAAGCGGTGCGCCCGCCCACCCACCCACCGATATAGGGATCCGCCCCTAATTGTCATATCAGTCGCTTCAAGGTCAATCTAAACATCATATATCTCGTATGATTTGTAAGACCAGCACCTTGTAGGTCACGTATAAAACATTATGGCCCGCTAGGATTAGCCACTATAATACTCATTTGACACCGTATATAACCCTTCATACGTTTGTATTATTTGCCAGTATCATGTGAATACTAGTTAGTATCTGAATGGTGTGCATATAGTTTAACCCTAATTTATCCTAATGTGATCTACCTAAATACAAACTCTTTGTTATTATAATATCCGGTTTTAGAAAACAACCTATCAATGCGATTAACACTTTTACAACTTGATTATTACTTGTCAATCTGCTTGACACATTTAGATATAATCGGTTAAATGAATCGTGTTAAGGTTACACGTTTTTTAAGTATATAAAGTTATATTTTTTAATACGAATAAATATATGGGTCGTGTATTCAGGTTGAACAACTTAACTAGGGCTGGCAACTCTGACACGAACACGATAACACGACACGAACCTACACAAAGTTATCATGTTTCGTGTTTGACCTTAACAGGTTTCGTGTCTAAAACAGGTCGACACGATAAGACCTTAACAGGTTTTGTGTCTAAACAGATTAAGACCCGTTAACCTGTTAAGACCTGTTATGTACATGTTAATAATTAAAAATTAAAAAAAATATTATATATGGGTTTGGACATGGGGTCATCAGTCGTGGGACCTGTGATGAATTATACACAAACACACGTGGTTCTTTTTCACAATCCACACCCTACTTTTAAATCACTCACACAAACACCACCATTCCCAATTCGGTTCACAATTTCCCCAATTCGATCGTGTCATAAACAGGTTATGTTCGTGTCTTAACAGGTTGTGTTCATGTCTTAAAGAGGTCGTGTTCGTGTCTTAACATGTCGTGTTCATGTCTTAAATAGGTCATGTTCGTGTCTTAACAGGTTGTGTTCGTGTCTTAAACAGGTTGTGTTCATGTATTAAACAGGTTGTGTTCGTGTCTTAAACAGGTCGTATGATACGTTGGTAATTTTTTCGTGTCTTAACAAGTCGTTTTGTGTAACCTGTTTATTAACAGGTTCGTGTTCGTGTTTTGAAAATCTGACACGAAAAGATTTCATGTCGTGTTCGTGTTTACGTGTTGCGGGTTCGTGTCTTATCGTGTTCGTGTCTTAACAGATCGGGTTGACCCGTTATGCCAGCCCTAAACTTAACACATCAATGCACCAACCCAAAACAGTTGCCACCATTGTTTGTGGAAGAAAAAACACATAAACTTAGCTCTGTCCAACATGTGCAACAAGTTATATGGTTCAGGCAACAAGGTATTTCTGGTTCAAAAAAGTCATTTTAGATTATTCTTGTATCTGTTATGAATGTATCATTTATATGGTGACTCTCCACATACATAACTCATATCTCTTTGATTTCTTTTCCATGGTTAATAGATGGTATGCCCCATTTCCATCCTCTGCTTCTATCAAATAGGGGCCTTCCCACTTAAGTGTCAACTTATCATCAGCTGGGTTTGTAGTGTTCTGAAATGCTTTCCTTAACACCAAGTCACCAACTTGAAATACTCTGATCCTGACGTTTTTGTTGTATTCCCCAGCCATTCTTTGCTGATAATTGGTCATCCTTATCCTCGCTAAGTCTCTGAGCTCATCCATAGTATCTAGATCTTGAGTCACACTTTCACTATTTGTCTGAGGATCACGGATGCTTGTTCTGGCTGTAGGAACCACCATCTCTATAGGGATCACTACCTCAGTTCTAAAGACTAGAGAGAACGGAGTCTGGCTTGTGGAATTCTCTGGAGTTGTCCTATCTACCCAAAGGACATATGGCAGCTCTTCAACCCATTTTCCTTTCTTGGATCTTAATTTCTTCTTCAAGTTGTTGATGATAATCTTCTTGCTTGATTCTACTTGGCCATTAGCTTGTGTGTGGACTGGTGTAGATGTAATCATCTTGATCCCACAACTATCACAAAAATTAGTAGTTCTACACCCAATAAATTGGTATCCATTATCGCATATAATTTCAGAAGGAATTCCGAATCAAGTAATAATGTTTCTTTTAGTAAAGGATATAACTTCCTTTTCTCTAACTTGAACAAAAGTTTCTCCTTCTATCCATTTGGAGAAGTAGTCGGTCATAGCTAGCATAAATATTTTTCCACCTGGTGCCTTTGGAAGTTTGCCTATTATATCCATTCCCCATTTCATGAATGGCCAAGAGGAAATTATGGGATATAAAGACTCTGCTGGCTGATGTAAGATATTGTTGTGTCTTTGGGAAGCATCACATTTCCTTGCATAGTCTACTACGTGTTTCTTCATTGTGGACCAGAAGTAACCTGTTCTAAGGATTCTAGAGAATAATGCTCCGCCCCCAGTATAATTTCCGCATTCTCCTTCATGGAAATCCTTTAACACCTCTTGAATTTTTGGATCCTCAATGCATCGCAAATAGGGACCCGCAAGAGACCTTTTATATAAAGTGTTATTTAGTGTAGTAAACTGAGATACCTTGACCCTGAACGCTCTGGGATTCTCCTCTGTGGGGATTTCTCCATTCTGAATAAACTTCATAATTGGAAGGATCCATGATCCTGAACCCGACTGCAAATCACTAGGTGCTGTTGTAGTATCCTTTACTACCTCCGTTACATCATTCTCCTCAATTGCAGGAAAGAGAATGTGGATGATAGGTATCTTCACATCTTCTGGTATTTTTAAGGCTGATCCTAAGTTTGCCAAAACATTCACCCCTGCATTTTCCTCTCTAGGCACATGTGTTATGCTGAAAGAATCAAAAGAATTTGCCAGTTCTCTAACTATTTCTAAATATTTGATTAGTTTCTCGCCTTCAACAATATATGAGCCATTAAAGTGGTTAGCAATTAGCAATGAATCTATATAAACTTGAAGATACTTGATCCTCATTTGTTTGGCTAATTGCAAACCTGCTATTAGAGCTTCATATTCTGCTTCGTTGTTGGTGGTTTGAAATTCACAGGCAATGGACTGGGTATTATGTCCCCCTGTGGCGATATTAGTATTATCCCTAATCCAGTTCCTTTGACATTCGACGCTCCATCAATGAAGACTAGCTGTCCAAGGATCCTTAGTCTCTCCAAGTTGTTGAACCTCTAATTCAGCTTCTTTTTGTAAATCACTACTGAAATCCGCCACAAAGTCAGCTAATGCTTGAGACTTGATAGCAGTCATTGGTTCATATTTTATATCATATGCACTAAGCTTAACTGCCCATTTTACCATTCTACCTGACATTTCTTGTTTCCTGAGAACATTCTTAATGGGAAAATTAGTTTTCACAATAATAGTATGAGTTTCAAAATAATGTCTTAGTTTAGTGGAAGCCATGATTAATGCAAGAATTAATTTTTCTAAATGAGAATACCTGGCTTCAGCATCAAGAAAGCTTTTACTTCCATAATAGATGTTGTTGGCCTTCATGATCCTTAACTAATATTGCACTTACCGCATTACCTGAGACAGTCAAGTACAAGGATAATGGTTCACCGTCCACTGGTTTCATTAGAGGTGGTGCTGAGGATAGATAATCCTTAAGAGCTTTGAGTGCAGCTTCATGCTTCTCGATCCACTCGAACTTCTTGTTCTTCCTTAGGATGCCATAGAAATCCTTGCACTTCTCTGAGGACTTAGAGATGAACCTGTTCAAAGCTGTGATCCTTCCTGTTAGCCTTTAGACATCTTTTTGCACCGGTAGGAGATTTTAAGTATATAATCGCCTTTATCTGCTCAGGGCTGGCTTCAATCCCTCTTTTTGAAGCGATCAAGTATATTGAATTCAACTTCTAGATCTTTGAGATGATACTCAGCCTTCTTTGACTAGACTACCATATCATCAATGTAGACCTCCATAGTATCACCAAGTTGGTCTTTGAACATCATGTTGACAAGTCTTTGGTATGTTGCACCCGCATTTCTTAGTCCAAAAGGCATGGCAATATAACAATATATACTGGTAGGGGTCATGAATGCGGTATCCTCTTGATCAGATGGTTCCATCTGTATTTGTTGAAAGCCAGATGAAGCATCCATAAACGTCAGCAATTCATGACCAGTGGTAGCATCCCCCATGGAGTCAATGTGTGGCAATGGGAAAGGATCCTTGGGACATGCCTTGTTTAAATCAGTAAAATCGACATATATCCTCCACTTTCCATTTTTCTTTTGAACTGCCATTACGCTGGCTAACCACCTTGGATATTTTACTTCCCTAATCATACCTGCTTTTAATAGTTTATTTAGCTCTTCTTGTATGATGGCATTTCTCTCAGGCGCGAATTTTCCTCTTCTGGTGGATAGGCCTGAAAGACTTGTCTATACCTAACTTATGTGTAATGATATCTTTGGAAATACATGTCATGTTATCGTATTTCCATGCAAATGTTCATTTCCTTCTTTTAAAGAATGATTCAGATCCTTTTCAATTGAATGAAGGATCCCTAGTCCTATGAATACTTTGATGTTAGGATCCTTAGGTTCCAATATCACTTCCTTGATATCATGTTTCCTTGCCTCCATTACATCCCTTGGAGGTTTCTGTAATTGCCATGCCACTCTAGTCTTTGAAGTTGGCTTCATCGAAGAGGTATAGCAATTCTTAGCTTCATGTTGGTCGCTATTGTTAGGGATAGAATTTTGGTGATTATGGATCACGGATCCTCAGTTCAACCTGGATCAAGGATCCTCAGGAAATGGTGCACGAAGACTAAGGATCCAGGATCCTCTTTGATATTCTACAACTAACAATTGTTTCCATCACCTTTTAGCTTGTTTTGCAGGTGTATTTCGAATGAGACTTATTCCAACCGAGATTCCAGGGGAATATTGTAAGGACCTGCACGAAAATATCCTAAAACGCTCCGTAAGTGAAAACCCGAACCCCTAAAACCCAAACTTTTATGAAAAATCAAGAAAAACAAATTTTGTGACTCGGTCGCGGGCCGCGAAGGAGTTAAGTAGGGCCTTCGCGGGGCGCAACAACTCCATAATCTCCGAACAATGATGAACGACACGTGCCGTCCACGTGTCGAGCCTAGGGTATGCCACGGCAGCCCTAGTCGTAGCTAGGGTGACCCTCGCGGGCCGCGAATGACCCCCTTCATGTTTACGCGGGCCGCGAGAAGGTAAAAATCTGCTATAAATTGAACGTTGCATGGCTAGTCCAAGCTGCTCGAAAACTTTCACAAAAACAGCTTCCTTTCTATTCGAAATTTCAATTTAGTGTCGAAACGCTGCTACGATAACGGGGTAATAATTCGATCACTTCTATGATATAATGTCCGATCGATTGAAATCGATCTGATGGATGTTTAAGTGCGGCCTGACTTCGGGCTATACTTTGTCATTCGTCGTGAGGGTTTTGATCTCGTGAAATTATCGTAAATGTTGTATTAAGTTACTAACCTAGTTTCATTTGCATTCTACTTAACTAGGTTACTGGCTTAATTAGTAGGCAGACTCTGTCCGTCTAAACTTGCAATGTGAGTCATTCTGTTTTTATCAAAGTTGCTTTATAAAACCTTAAATGTTTTCCAGTTATAAGTACAGGGATTAAGTCTTTGCAAATCTTTAATTACTGGTAGTAAGTGGGGGTATTGTATTGTGCACATTACTACTGTTTATCACTCTTAGGTGGGCGAGCCTAAATAGTGATATGACCACGGTCATAGATCCGGTCGAGTGACAACTGGACCAGATAATTATAAGATAGGGGCAAATGTAAAAACTCTTAATACTGTAATTTATAACAATGTGTCGTTTTGTACAAATTGGATGACTCGCTAGTATTTCCCGCTGATCAAATCTTTTTAAAACATGTTTCAGGTTATTTACTGTGAACAACCACGTAGCACTCCAACTTGAATGAAGTGGCTCAGTAAATAAATAAACATGTTTTTGTAACCAGGGGATTTCCCAGTGAAATTCCTTTATTGTAAATTACGGGATTGTCCCGAACTTGAAATAAAATAATTGGGTGTTTTCAGTTTAAACGATCCTGTTAAAATTTCCGCTGCTAATTTAAACACCAATACCACGGGTTTCTGTCCCGCGACTTCTGAACCGGGTAAACCGGGTCGGGGGCCGTGACAGAATAGGTGGTATCAGAGCCACTGATTTAAGCCAATTAAGTATTGAAAAATACTTTCAATTTGCCATTTTGTGATTCTGTGAAAAATTTCAATAAATAACAAATTTTAATTTGGATTTTTGTGTGTTTCCTTATGTGTGACTAACAGCATGAATGAACTATCGGAAGCCCTCCGAAATTTCACAATCCATACTACTGATATGGATACAACAGGAACCCAATCCGGTTATTAGGCTGACACCGAGGAGCCACTAGAGTTTCAGGCTCAGCCCTAGGAGAAACCCAAACCCAAAAAGAGAAGAAGGCTTCTGGATTGGAAACGAGGGAGAAAGAAGAAACCTGCTGCCCAAAGGGTAAAGAAAAGAGAGGATCCAAAAGGAAAGGGAAAAGAAATAGGAGAGAGCTCTGGTCAAGCTCAGGAATTGCCACCTTGGGAGGAACTCGATAGAAAACTAGCAAACTGTGACCTCATCGGACCTGCTGATGAAACCCTTTTCAATTTTCCCGCTCTATCAGAACTTCCTATCAATCTGGAATCTGCCATTCGGGACCCAATTGTTAACCCTCAACCTCTTTCGAGCCAAATGGAAGAATGGTGGACCAGTGACTGGCACTTTCAGAATATAATGAATAATCCAAATCCTAACTACCCGCAGTTTGACCCACCCCCTGTTACTTTCCCACCTATGAACCCGGAGAATGTGGCGGAACTACACCATTATGGTGAAGAGCTGGTGGATATGGGGACCAGGATCCAGACTATGGGGGAGAATATTACCTGGAAGTATGATGAAAGGGAGTTCCACAACTAAAGGCGGTGGATAACAGTAGATTAGATGTTTTGTGTTTTGGTCAAAAATCTAATAAGGATAATGCAACCAAACTCTTAGTTACGGGGTATGATGCTTGAAATGAAGAACAATAGTAAGGATCACTTCAATGCAAATTGCACAAATAACACAAGGATTTATACGAGGAAAAAGCCCTTGATCTTTAGAAGATCTCCGGCATAAAAAACCTCGGGTGATGGAAACTACCGATCACCAAGCTCAAATAAATCAATAAAATTTTACAACTTCGGATAGTGACGAGCTAAGTACAAGGATCACTATGGTTATTCGTGTGAAAGTGTAAGAATTGTTAAGTGTTTAATGAAAGCTTTGAGACTGCAATTGCACGAGAGTGTGTGTGTAACTGAAAATGGCTAAGTGTTCTAAATTTAGCTCCTCACCCCTTTAAAAATGAAAGCTAACTAAGCTAACTAATTGTCCGACTTTTGCGCCATGCTCCCACGTTCTCCACAACGTCTATTTCTATTCACATGTGTGCGAAATACCCGTGGAATATTCCATAGTAACGTTGCCAAGACCAAGTCAAGCTCAATACTCCTGCAAAACAATAGTAAACATAAACAGCCAATCGTTAGTATAAGGATCCTTAGGGTGATCCATGATCCTGATCCTGAAGCTCTTCTGAGGATCACTATCTGTCACAGAAGTAAGGATCATTATTAGGATAGCAAATAAGGATCACTAATTGTTAGAAAATCCTCCCCTAACAATTGCCCCCAAAATATAAGGAGTAAAATGTAAAATTAACGAGTTATGTTTTCTTGATCTTATCTGCAACAAACTCAACGGAATTATAGCCGTTATCATCGAACTATCCGTTGCACTATAACGTCACAGAAGTGACACCCCTGCAAAATCATCATTATAAATAGGAGATATAGATATGATCATTTGCATTTAAAATCCAGAGCTACTCCCTTTATAACCGCATTCAGAAGATCAAACAGGTATTCTCCTCTTCATCTTCTCTCTTTACTTGCTCTGTTTTCCTTCTTTTTTCAATTACTTCGTTCAAAATGTTGCTCCGGAACTCCCCCGCTAAGGATCACCAGAAAGTAAGCCCCTTCAAGAGTCAAGGGATCATCACAGATTCCGCTAAAGAACGCTGCATTTTCACCGATCCTCAAATTGACAGGGTTCGGTATTGTTTTCCCGCAAACACCGTGTTCAAACCCTATGATCCTACTGCCCTGAGCGATCACACTTCTGATTCATGGGTTGCCTTCCCTGTGACCCCCTTTGCCATAGGCTACACATATCCCTTTCCAGCTTTCACCCAATCTTTCCCTGACCGGCATATCTTACATCCAAGCCATGCCGATGATCTGGAGGGTTTTGTATACCCTTGAAAGGATCATCGAGCAGGAGGGGATAGATTTAGGCATGGCTGAGTTAGGAGAACTGTATGATCTTACCACCTTTGGCTCCCATCGCTATCTGTTCAAACGAAGGCCTGGAGAGGAGCATCCAATCTTCAAAGCCACCAAGAATGATACCAACTGGAAGCGGCGCTTCTTTTTTGTGAGAAGAGATTTTGTCCCTGATGGGAAGGATCTACCCAAGATGTGGGCTACCCATGGTAGGATGAAGGATCCTGAGGAGGATCACCACAGAACTTATCCTTCAGAATAAGGATCACTGACATTCTTTTGCTTTTTTGTTGTGCAGCTATCTCTGTCTCACACCTCAGATTAACTCCTGCTGCTAAAGAGAGACTCTTGGCTTTCAAGAGACTTGATCCTGAAACAAGAACTTTCAAGACTACCACCTAAGATTCTCAGGAAGTATCCTCTGGTTCTGTCACGATGTCAAGTAAGTATCCTTGTCTAAAGGTTCAATTAAATAATAAAATTTAAGTAAAATTAAGATACTTATCTTGTTTTGGTTGTGTAGGTGCTGGAAAATCCACCAAGTCTGCTTCGAAGTTCAGCATCACCGATCTCACCAATGTCAAATCCTCGAGAAAGAAGACTCCTGCTAGCCCCACTGCTTCAATCCCCAAGGCACCCCTCAGAGGGAAGGGAGGCAAGAAGAGAAAGGCCTCAGAAGCTGAGGATCTGCAAGGCCTCCCCTTGATCCGCCAACAATTCATGGACTACTTCAATGAGGTAAGGATCACTGTCCCTGCTTGTATATCCTGCTTGTATGAGGATCATTTGGTCCTGACATTATCCTTTGTCTCCCTTGCAGAAATTTGCTGAGATCGAAACATATGTTGGCCACGTTGAGGATCAGGATAGCAAGATTGCTGATCTTCAATAGGTTGCCGTGCTGAAGGACCTCAAAATAGCTGATCTTCAGAAGGATCTCCAGAACACCAAGAATGATGCTGCCAAGATGCTGATCAACTTTGATTATGAGAAGCACGAGATCACCCAGGATGCCAAGGTCTCCGCCGCCATAGCAATGTACAAGATCCAGCTGCAAATGGCCATGGAAGCTCAGGATCCTGCTTTTGACAAGAGCACCTGGGATGTGGAGGGCTGGAAGGCAAGGCTGGCTGAACTAGAGGACGATGAAGAGGCTGAGGAGATCCTGACACTTGAGGCTGGAGGCAGTGGCAAGGATCAGGGTGGTGAGGCAAGCGGAGCTGGTGGTGAAGATGCAGCGAAGGTCTAAGCTGCAGGATTGGGCGATGAAGGAAACTTCTAGACATAGCCGGAGCCCAATTTTTTTTGTTTAGTGGTTGTTTTGTTGAACAATTTAATGGTCTGTACTCTTGAACAATAGCTTTTAGGTTTAAGGATCAAGGATCCTTCAGACAATAGGCAGGATTGCAAATGGTGGAGGGATCCTCTGTTTGGGGGATGAAACCGTTGTGATCCTGCCGCCTTTATGTTCCTGCACAACTTCAAACCTATTATCATGGACACCCTTTACCTACCCCAGCGGACGTGCCACGTTTTGCTGGTAGATGCTTGGGGTAGGTAATTTTGACAACCTTTGAAGGGTTAGCCTTTTTTTTGTTAATAAATAAAATCTTAACCTTTTGTCGCTTATCCTGTGTTGTTATCCTTTTGGTTCCTTTGATTCTCAATTGTTTTGGTATACACTTATTAAATCAGTAGTTTTAAATAAGTCAGATTGAAAACATTTAGGATATGATCCTTGATCAAATATCCTATAGTTGAAAAATCCCAAAAAGTAATACATGTTTTAAGGATCATGAGTTCAGTTGTCAAAGCATAAGGGTTATTCAAATAAACAATGAATAAGATAAAAATAGTTAAAGATCATACCCGAGGATCCAAGTTAGGATCTTAATCATAATCAGGACCTGAAATAGAGCATAACTTGGGACTAAGCCAATATAAAATAAGAGTTAGCAACTGGGGACAGCCCAAGGATAACTGGGGACAAGCCCAAGGATAACTGGGGACAAGCCCAAGGATCGTATGTAAACTTCAGTATGGCCCTAACTGGCGACTATCCAAACTTAGTGACATGAAAATGCCAAAACCATAGCTAACGTGAAAACGTTAGAAACCTTTGGAACGGATGTATGGTACGTCTACCATTATACGTAGGATCCTAGGTATAGCCAGTACAATGGAATTATCAGCCCCTAAAGCGAGTACTGGTTCCAATGCCTTGAACTATACCAGGATCATCATGCGCTACAGGCGAAACTGGGGTCAAGCCCAAATAACTGGGGTTAAACCCAAGGATCTGGATTGCTTCTGTAGATAATCAACATTATGCTAAGGATACCTGAACTTTCAAAACTCAAAGTCTTGTGAGAGAAGGATGAAGGACACATAATCCTTATCCTTGTATTACCAGAGTAAGGATCAATGAGGCTTTAAGGATCCTTCAAGGATACCCCTAATGTAAGGATCATAGGCGCCGGGAGGATTCTGCTCACATGAAATATTTCTTCAAATGGACAACATTCCAAGCTCTTGGTAACAAATCACCTTCCATGGTCAGCAATCTATATGCCCCCTTTCCTGCTTCAGCTTCAATCAAATAAGGGCCTTCCCACTTTGGTGCCAACTTTCCATCAGCAGGATTGGTGGTATTCTGGAATGCTTTCCTCAATACCATATCCCCAACTTGAAACTTCCTGATCCTGACATTTTTGTTATAAGCACCAGCCATTCTTTGTTGATAACTGGCCATCCTTATCCTTGCTAGATCCCTGATTGCTTCAATAGTATCCAGGTCTTGAGCCAAATTCTCATCATTTTCCTCAGGATCACGGGTACTTGTTCTAGCAGTTGGAACCACCATTTCTGTTGGGATCACTGACTCTGCCCCAAATACCAAAGAGAATGGAGTCTGGCCTGTAGCATTCTTGGGGGTTGTCCTATCAGCCCAGAGCACATAGGGTAGTTCTTCTGCCCATTTCCCTTTCTTGGATCCAAGTTTCTTCTTCAAATTGTTGATGATCATCTTGTTGGATGATTCTGCTTGACCATTAGCTTGTGGGTGGACTGGTGTTGATGTTATCATCTTAATCCCCCAGCTGTCACAAAAGTTAGTGGTTCTGCCCCCCATAAATTGGGAACCATTATCACATATAATTTCAGAAGGAATGCCAAATCTAGTTATAATATTTCTTTTAGTGAAGGATATAACTTCCTTTTCTCTGACTTGGGCAAAAGCTTCAGCTTCTATCCACTTGGAGAAGTAATCAGTCATAGCAAGCATGAACACTTTCCCACCAGGTGCCTTAGGGAGCTTACCAACTATATCCATCCCCCATCTCATAAATGGCCAAGAGGAGGATATAGGATGTAGAAATTCAGCCGGCTGATGAAGGATATTGCTGTGTCTTTGACAAGGATCACACTTCTTAGCATACTCTACATCATCCTTTTTCATAGTTGGCCAGTAGTATCCTGTCCTTAAGATCCTTGAGAACAATGCCCTGCCCCCAGTGTGGTTTCCACAATCTCCTTCATGAAAGTCTTTTAAAACTTCTTGAACTTCAGGATCCTCAATGCATCTTAAATATGGTCCTGCAAGAGATCGCTTATATAACATATTATTTAAGATTGTGAATTGAGATACCTTAATTTTGAAAGCCCTAGGATTTTCTCCCATAGGAATCTCTCCGTGTTGTAAGTATCTCATGATTGGTGAGATCCATGATCCTGATCCTGGATAAGATTGAGTATCCTCACTAGGGATAATTGTAGAATCCTCCCCTATTTCCATGGCCACATGATTCTCGATAGCAGGAGCCAAGATATGGATAATGGGGATGCTTATATCCTCCGGGATCTTCAAAGATGATCCTAAATTAGCCAATGCATCAGCTTCTGTATTTTCTTCCCTTGGTACCTGTGTCAAACTAAAGGAAACAAAAGAGAGTGCCAATTCTTTGACTATCTCTAAATATTTGGTTAGCTTTTCACCTTTAACAGTATAGGATCCATTAAAATGATTTGTAATTAGTAATGAATCTACATGTACCTCAAGGTACCTGATCCCCATATGCTTAGCAATTTGTAAACCAGCAATCAAGGCTTCATATTCAGCCTCATTGTTAGTGGCTTGGAACTCACAAGCTATGGAATGGGGTATAATGTCCCCGTGTGGCGATTTTAGTAGTATACCAAGCCCTGTGCCTTTGACATTTGAGGATCCATCAGTGTAGAGTATCCAATAATCCTTGGTCTCCTCCAGCTGCTGGACTTCTAATTCGGCTTCCTTTTGTAAATCACTACTGAAATCAGCCACAAAGTCGGCCAATGCTTGGGATTTGATGGCTGTCCTAGGCTCATATCTTATATCATAGGCACTAAGCTTCACTGCCCACTTAGCCATCCTTCCAGACATCCCAGGTTTCCTGAGGACAGTCTTAATTGGAAAATTAGTTTTAACAACAATAACATGGGTTTCAAAATAATGTCTCAACTTAGTAGATGCCATAATTAATGCAAGAATAAGCTTTTCAAGGTGTGAATACCTGGATTCAGCATCAAGTAAACTCTTACTTACATAATAGACAGGATGTTGTGTACCTTCATGATCCTTAACAAGGACTGCACTTACTGCTTTTGAGGATACTGCAAGATATAAGGATAACACATCTCCCTTTTCTGGTTTCATCAAGGCTGGGGCTGAGGATAGGTATTCTTTGGGAGCTCGTAAAGCATTTTCATGCTTCTCAGTCCACTCGAATTTCTTGTTCTTCCTTAGGATATCATAGAATTCTTTGCACTTCTCCGAGGATTTGGATATAAATCTGTTCAAAGCTGCTATCCTGCCTGTTAGCCTTTGCACATCCTTAGCATTGGCAGGAGATTTGATGTTCACCAAGGCTTTGATTTGTTCCGGGCTAGCGTCAATGCCTCTCTTGGTCACCATATATCCTAAGAATTTACCTGCTTTAACACCAAAGTGACATTTTGAAGGATTAAGTTTCATGTTATATCTGTCAAGGATATCAAATGCTTCCTCCAAGTCTCTTAGGTGATCCTCAGCTTTTATGGACTTTACCACCATATCATCTATGTAAACCTCCATAGTTTGTCCAATCTGATCCTTGAACATCATATTCACCAGCCTTTGATATGTTGCACCTGCATTCCTTAATCCAAATGGCATAGCAATATAACAATATATACCGGTTGGAGTCATAAAAGCCGTATCCTCTTGATCAGATGGTTCCATCTGAATTTGCTGGAATCCAGAGGTAGCATCCATAAAAGTTAACAGTTCATGACCCGCCGTTGCATCCACCATGGAGTCAATGTGGGGTAATGGGAAAGGATCCTTGGGACATGCCTTATTTAAATCAGTAAAATCGACACATACCCTCCACTTTCCATTTTTCTTTTGAACAACAACCACATTGGCCAACTGTTAGGGCTGGATTTTTATGACCTATGATCCTTACTAAGAGCTCCAGGATCAGGATCATGGATCATCCTAAGGATCCTCATACTAACGATTGTTCTCTTTGGATTTAATGTTGTTTTGCAGGAATTACGAGTTGGACCAGGTCTTAGCAACATAAACAAGGAATCTGTCACGCTAATTTCGCAAATGCATAATCAAAGATGGACGTTATGGAGAATATGGAAACTCAGCACAATTCAAGGGCAATTAATTAGGCTAAATTTACTTCTATTTCTAAAGGGGCAACGAGCTAGTAGTTAGGTGATTTGCCTAAAATACAACCACACACACTTGTATAAATTGCACTCTTCGGCATTTGGAAGACAGAACACATTTCTCACACGCTTTAGCATACGATACTATAGTGATCCTTGTACCTAGCTCGTTACCATCCGAAGTTGTAAACATTGTTTGTTATATTGAAGTTTGGTGATCGGTAGTTTCCATCACCCGAGGTTTTTTATGCCGGAGATCATTCATTGATCAAGGGCTTTTTCCTCGTATAAATCCTTGTGTCACTTGTGCAATTTATATTTAAGTGATCCTTTACTTTGCTCATCATACCAAGCATCATTCCCCGTTTACAAAGAGTTTGGTTGCATTATCCTTGTGTGATTTTTGACCAAAACAGTTTGGCACCCACCGTGGGGCAATTGGTGCTTCATTCATAAGAAAATTTTTCTGTTGGTGATCATTCCGGAAGCGGTGCATGGCTTCATCGTTGAAGAATACTCCCACAGCGATGTCTGCAGTCAATTCATCTAATGGCATTCCACCTTTGCCTCCACCACCAGCTGGATCTCAGAAAAATGCTGAGAAGAGACCAACTCCTATCTTCTCTAAACCTTCATCTTCTGCTCTAACTTCTTCTGCTCCCAGTACTAGTGATATATTTACTTTGATTTTGCAGATGAGGGATCGTATGCAGCAGCAGGATGAAACTAATGACAGGATTCTCAAGGAAATCGGAGATCTCAAAAGGCAAAAGAAAACGGCAGAGGATCATTCCCCACTAATGCCCAAATCTTTGAATTTTGATACTCCGATGATTACTTCTCAGCCATCAGAGGCCCCAGACATTCAACATATGGGTGGATTAAGAGGAGTGCATTTCGGCCCAGCAGCAGTGACTCAGGCATCAGGATCATATTTCCAACCGGCAGGATCCTATACTCAGCATATGGGATCCTTCATGAGCTCAGGATCCTCCTTCGTTCCAGGATCATCCCAGGTTCAAGGATCCTCCTTCGTTCCAGGATCATCCCATGTTCAGGGATCCCTTCAGATACCAGGATCCTTGAAGAATTTGCAAACAGGAAGTCCAGATGTCCATCAAGGAGATTTTATTCCGATGCAGACCATTGCTTCCACTGGTCCCTCCATCATCCCAGAATCCCAGCAATATGGATTCACATCCAATGTTCCTAACTTGAACCCGATGGGAGGTAACACTTTTAATAATTCTCATACCACTAACCATGGATTCATGCAGGATACAGGTATCAACCATGCTATGTCCAGAGAACTGCAGAAACTGAAGGATATGATATCAAGTGTTCCAGGGGTAGTCAAACCTATCCCGGAAATTGCAGATGGAAGCCATAAGGTATCTCGTTTTGCACCACCAATTTGTGATGCTGAGATACCCAAAAGATTCCATATCCCTACTATGAAGCTGTATGATGGTACGACGGATCCTGAGGAACACATAGCACAATACAGGGAGAGGATGGAGATCAATCCAATTCCAGAAAGGTTAAAGGAAGCATGTCTGTGCAAGGGATTTGGATCCACTCTTACTGGATCAGCTCTTAAATGGCTACTAAGTCTTCCCCCTTACTCTATTACTTCGTTTGCTAATTTAGTTAACTTATTCAATAATCAATTTTCTTGTAGTAGAAAATTTGAACGATTGACTAGCGATTTATACAGGATAACTCAGGGTCATAATGAATCATTAAGGGATTATATAACCAAATTTAGTAAAGAATCCTTGGATATTCCTAACTTGGATGTGGCCACAGCTGTTGAGGCCTTCAAGATGGGATTGCTTAAGGATTCATTGTTCTATGATGATCTTGTTATGACACCATGCAGGAACCTAGACGAAGTAAGAACTCGGGCACTCAGGTTCATCCGGCTAGAGGATGACAAGAGGATCCAGGAGAGACAAGTAGGATCCTCAAAACAAGAAAAGCAAGGATCCTCTTTCAAAAGCAACAAATTCAAATCCTATAACAGAACTGACAACCAGAATGTGCATGCTGTTGACCAAGAAGAGGATGATGAAGATTATCCTCCGATTTCTGAATACTGTTTTTCCGTTGATAACCATGAACTAATCCTTGCAATGCAGAATCTAGGAGAAAAGGCCAGATGGCCCAGAAAAAATGACAAACCAGCCGCAGCTAAAGATAAATCAAAGTGGTGTGCATACCATGAGGATTTTGGGCATTTGACAGAGGAATGCATCGCATTACGAAAGGAAATTGGATATCTGCTGAGCAAGGGCCATTTGAAAGAATTGTTGGGAAGAAAAAAGCAAAGGACTCAGGATCCTGAAAGGATCCCTGAAAGAGCTCCAGCTCCTCCGGCAGATGCACAAGTGATCAACTTTATTTCTGGAGGATCAGACATCTGTGGTACATCCTTCTCAGCAGCTAAAAGGCATGCAAAGGAAGCTAAAATGGATAACGGAGAAAGACTTATACGAACATCAAGTGTCTCGGAAGGAAAAGTGATAACCTTTGATGAGGATGATCGAGATGACATCCAGGATCCTCATCATGATAGTTTAGTTATTACTCTCTTTATTTCTAACCACTTTGTCCGCAGGATCCTTATTGACGGAGGAAGCTCAGTAAACATTATCCAGCTTGATGTTCTGAAGAAAATGGGTATCCCTGAATCAGATATCACACCAAGATCCTCCGTACTTGTAGGATTTAGTGGCGAAACTAAGAAAACCCTGGGGGACATCAAACTCCCAATTTATGTGGAAGGATTACATAATTATCAAAAATTTTGTGTTATTGACTGTTTGTCTTGTTGTAATGTTATCCTTGGCAGGCCCTGGATACACGATATGAAGGCAGTCCCATCCACCTACCATCAGTGTGTGAAGCTCCCTAGCCCATGGGGAATAATCAAGATCGATAGTGATCAACAGGAGGCTAAGGATTGTTACACCTCATCAATGAAACCAGCCTCGAAATCAAGGGAGCAATAGCAATTAAAGTATCCTCCAAGGTGTGTCTTGGAGGCAAGAGAGCAGGATGTGGATGAAATCTTCTTGGATCCTGATGATCCTGAATCCAAAATCTACATCGGATCAGGGATCCTTCATAAAATGAAAGAAGACATAGTATCCTTCCTCAAAAGAAGAAAATCTACCTTTGCATGGAAACATGAGGATATGACAGGTATATCTAAGGATATTATCACTCATAAACTTGGCATTGACAGGTCAGTTAAACCAATCCATCAAAAAAGGAGGAAGTTTGCACCAGAAAGAAATGCCATTATCCAGGAAGAGGTAGAAAGATTACTACGAGCAGGTATGATCAGAGAAGTGAAGTATCCAAAATGGCTGGCCAATGTGGTTGTTGTTCAAAAGAAAAATGGAAAGTGGAGGGTATGTGTCGATTTCACTGATTTGAATAAGGCATGTCCCAAGGATCCTTTCCCATTACCCCACATTGACTCCATGGTGGATGCAACGGCGGGTCATGAACTGTTAACCTTTATGGATGCATCATCTGGATTCCAACAAATTCAGATGGAACCATCTGACCAAGAGGATACGGCCTTTATGACCCCAACCGGTTTATATTGTTATATTGCTATGCCTTTTGGATTAAGAAATGCAGGTGCAACATATCAAAGGCTGGTGAATATGATGTTCAAAGATCAAATTGGACAAACTATGGAAGTGTACATAGACGATATGGTGGTGAAATCCAAAAAAGCTGAGGATCACCTAAGGGACTTGGAGGAAGTATTTGATATCCTTGATAATTATAACATGAAGCTTAATCCTTCAAAATGTCACTTTGGTGTTAAAGCAGGTAAATTCTTAGGATATATGGTAACCCAGAGGGGCATTGAAGCAAGCCCGGAACAAATCAAAGCATTGGTGAATATAAAATCCCCTGCCGACGCTAAGGATGTGCAAAGGCTAACAGGCAGGATAGCAGCTCTAAACAGATTCATATCCAAATCCTCAGGAAAGTGTAAAGACTTCTATGATATCCTAAGAAAGAACAAGAAATTCGAATGGACTGAAAAGCATGAGAATGCTTTCCAAGCCCTAAAAGAACACATGTCCTCAGCCCCAGCATTGATGAAACCAGAAAAAGGAGATGTGTTATCCTTATACCTTGCGGTATCCTCAAAAGCAGTGAGTGCAGTCCTTGTTAAGGATCATGAAGGAAACCAGAGATGTCCGGAAGAATGGCTAAGTGGGCAATAAAGCTTAGTGCCCATTGTTTTGGTCAAAAATTACCGAAGCAATTAAGTGATCAAATTAGTTAAGTGAGGTAGTGTGCTAAAAAATGTGTTGAAAATATGCTGGTTATGTTGTTTGGAAAAACAGTGTTCAGGATACGGCCCAGGATATTGAGCTGTATCAACGATCAAACAATGAGCAAGAAAGTAAAGTAAATGACACGAGATGTACGAGGAAAGCCCTTAATCAATCTAGATCGCCGGCACAAAACCTCGGGAGCTGACAATCGCAGCTGCCTTGTTCTTCTTATTGCTTTAAATTTCAGGATACAGTGCAGGATATAGATCAGATCGCTAAGTGTTACAACGAATTTGTGTGAAAGTGAAAATTGCTAGAGAGCAAGTGTTAGAGTGTAGCGGATGTGATTGTGATGTCCTAGTTGATCTGATATACCCACCTATTTATAGTAATGAATTATAAACAATAATCCCTACAAATATGGGCTACTCCGAATATTCCATTATGAACGTTATGGACCAAGTAATACGGCTTCAACGTCTTCACTTGAACGACTTGGACCGAGTCTTCCGTGGAATAAGTCTTGTTAACGTTGCTAGCTTTTAACCCACGTGCCTGCACATAATCCATTAGTACTCCCGAGGATACCATTCAGGATGTTACCAATATCCTGAACTAGCATCCCGGATGTAAACAGATATAATATAAACAAGATATATATCAAGATATTTTCCAGGATATGGGCTCAGAATTTCACCCATAACAATTGTCCCCAAAAATGTTACCGTTTGATATCCTAACGGTTACATTTTTTCACAGTGGCCGAGGCAATTAAGAGATAAGACTATTGATGTGACAGCTTTCAACCACCCGACCTATATTTACTCATCATGCCCTATATCTTCTCATCCCCATCTCTTTTTTAGCTACAATCGTCAAGGAAAAGGTAATATTCTCTCCCTCATTTTCATATTCATCTTTATCATCTTTCTCCGGCGACAATTCAGGCGATCAAATGCCCAGGCAAACAAGATCCAGTTCAGGTGACTCAGCTCCCACATTCATCCAACAGAACCTTCTCCGAGAACCGGAGAAGGAAGCATGTACCTTCGATAGTGCTCACCTGTCAGCCTTGAAATCCTCCGGCATCTTCCCGGAAGGGACCGTGTTCAGACCGTTTGACCGGGAAATCCGGTCGGATATGGTCTCCAGCGAGTGGATATGCTTTAGTGCTTTCCCTTTTACCCTAGGGCTACAATTCCCCTTTCCGGATTTCATCTCCGAATTCTTTAATATCACCAAAATCTCTTTCAGCCAAACCATGCCAATGCTCTGGCGTGTTTTATATGTTCTTGACCAAATCAAGAGAAACCACATTCCTGACCTTTCTATCCATGATCTGCCCCTAGCTTACAAACTTAGATGTCACGGATCATGCAGGTTTCTGTTTTATTCTACTTCTGGTGACCCATTGATACTTCGTGCCACCAGGAACGAGGATGGTTGGCAATCCAAATATTTCTTTGTAAAAAGGGATTCAATCCCTGGTGGAACGGATTATCCGATGAGATGGTTGAAGAAGGGTAGGATTTAGGGTTTAAAGATGATCCTGTGTAACAACTGTCACTAAAAACCATAATTAGGATGGTAATTAGCTATTAAGGAAACCCTAATTAAGAAACCCAAGTAATTCTGCACTAACCCTAAAATTTCCAGAACAATCAGAATCAGGATCAGGGCCCCTAAAACTCAGGGGGGGGGGGGGCAAAACCCTAGTTACGATTATCTAAATAACTTGCTGGCCGTTTTGAATTTCACAATTTCATCAACTCAGCTAAGCTACTTAGACACGAAGCTACCTATAGAAACTAGGTTACCCCTCGCGTAGCGCGACGCCTATGGGGGGTACCCCTCGCGCTACGCGACAGGGTCAAATTTCAGGTATAAATAGTAGAGGTTGGGACTTGAATTCTGGCACAAAATCGACGAGAAAATTCGTTCTGTACGTTGAGATAACACCAGATTACTCCAAAAACACAAATCGCTGCCGCAATCAGGGTATAACTCGATCGCTATTACGATTCAACATCCGATCGATTGTAACTATCCAACGATTGTCCAGGTGCTGCTCAATTGAGCTTGTACTTTGATTATTCGTCGTGATTTCGACTTGAATATTAGAGTGCTGTTCGAATTCGGACTATGCTCTGTTATTCGTTGTGAATCCGATTGAATTATCGAGTATTGCACTGATTAATTGTTGTGAAGGTTTAATCTCGTGAATTGTCGTAATTGCTGTATTAGTTACAACCCCGTTTGTGTGAATTAGGCTAATTAGTAGACTAGACTCTGCCCAAATTGAATCAGCAGTATATCAAGGATATCTGTAGACTAAACTTTGCCCGTAGAAATCTGCAATGTGAGTTCATTTCTCTTTTCTCACCGTTTGTGAGTCCATACTCTTTTATCACAGTTTTATCACCTTTTCGTAAAACAATTATATTGCAAATTGCTTTCTTAAATCCTAAATGGTTACCAGTTATACTTACAGTGATTAAGTTATTATATTTTATAATAACTACTGTATGGGAGGTATTATACATTATTTGATTCTCGTTGCTATTACCCAGAAAGTTAGCATAACCATAATTATTATATATAAATCTAAATGGCGGATACCATAACAAAAGTCGAGTATACTGTATTCTATGTGTAGTCAGGTTATTATATCATAATATTACAATTAGTGAAATAACATAAATTATAATAAATGACATAAAATGTCATTATTCTGGATTACATGATTTGGTGCTAGAGATAATATATTTGACAAAGTAATAAGACATCATTATGTCCAAAGTCACTAGCTGAAAGAATGATCAGCAGTGATATGTCCAGAGACACTAGTTGAAAGAATGATCAACAGTGTTATAATTAATCACTAGTTGAAAGAATGATCAACAGTGATAATGACCAGAAGCACTAGTTGAAAGAATGATCAACAGTGCCATAAATAGAATCACTAGTTGAAAGAATGATCAACAGCGATATGACCAAAGACCTTAGTTGAAAGAATGATCAACAGTGTTATGAACAAGTGATATGGTCAGAGTCACTAGTTGAAAGAATGATCAACAGTGATATGACCCAGTCATAGGAATTGCCTAATGATAGATAAATTGAATAACAGTAAAGTATAGTTATTTGATTAATTCACTATTGGATGAAAGTAAACCAATGAGTGATATTATTGTTGTTATATTGGAATTGCTATTATGTGAGAAAATACTGATTGAGTAAGGTAAATGCAAATAAATATAAAACCTTAATACTGTAAGGTATAACAATATATTTGTATAACAATGGGATGAATTCACTCAGCATTCCCGCTGACAAAACCTTTTTCAAACATGTTTCAGGTAATTATCATAAGGCTGGATACGGCACTGAAAGGCATCAAGAAATGGCTTATTAAAGAAATATTGTTTTATAAAATAAAATTTATCTTTATTAAAGCTACCATTTTAAAATAGGGAGTTATCCCATCTATTTAAATCAAATCCGGTGTTTTCTAAACTCTGATATTATTCCTAACTCACGATCCTGATGAAAATTCCGCTGCAATGTTTTTCAAAACAAAAATAATCACCGGTACCACGGGACTGCTCACGGCACCCGATTCCGTCCAGGGTGGGTCGGGGGTCGTGACAGAAGGTGGTATCAGAGCTAAGCCACTACTTTGATCCTATAAGTGTTGTGATAATAATATTTAAACTTAAATAAAAGAGTTAGGAGATTGCTATTAACTGGTAGCACATCTGATAATATTCAAAAGTTGAATAAGAAAAGATGCCTTTGTATAAATTAAGCCACTTGTTTAAGCTAATTAGGTGTTCTTTAATACCTAAACAATAAAGTTAGGAAACTAATACAAATTAACTTATGTGTTATACATGAATATGTATATGTCAATATGCACATATAATATCCTGAAGGTATTATTTTGTTTTAATTATTTTGTAATATTAATAAGTGAAAATATTTGCAATCCAGATGTCGAATGAAGTATCACATAATCCAGAAGTTCATGCTAATAATGAAAATCCTTTGGATAAAAATGCTATAGAAAATCTAATAGCTCAAGGAATAGCTAATGCTTTACCTTTAATAATTAAAGCTGTTAAAAATCCCGTAGAACCCACCAAAGCTATGAGTAGTAAGCATACCCGTGACGATAGTTCTAACCATAGTGTCAATAGTGATAATAATGATATTATCAAAACCCCATTTCCTAAGAAGAAGAAGGCGATGACTCTCGGGTGTACCTACAAAGAATTTCTAGCCTGTAAACCAACCGAGTTCGCGGGCAGTGAAGGTGCCACGGCTGCTCTGCGATGGTTGGAAAAGACAGAGGCTGTTCTTACGATCAGCAAATGTGCTGAAGAAGATAAGGTGATGTATGCATCTAATCTCTTTAAGGAAGAAGCCTTAGAATGGTGGAATACTACTCTTCAGGCAAAAGGAAGGACCATGGCTTATGCCATAAACTGGGAAGAACTCAAGGAAGTAGTAGAAAGAAAATTTTGTCCTCCTTATGAAAAGGAAAGAATAACTAACAAGTTCCTAAATCATAAAATGACAGATGTGAATTGTCGTGAATATACGACAATATTCTTCGAATATGCAAGAATGGTACCAACTCTGGCTTCGCCAGAACCCGTACTAATTTCTCGTTATATTTGGGGATTAGTTAGCGAAATCCGAGACATAGTCAAGGCCGTTAGACCACAGACTATTGAGGAAGCAGTTGAACTAGCTAACATGCTGACAGATGGACTAATCCGCACAAGAGAAGAAAACAAGAAGAAAGAATTAGCCCAGAAAATTTCCCAAGAACTCAAGAAGAAAGAAACTGAACCGTCATTGGAGCAACCTATCTGCAGAAATAGTAACAAAACGCATTTAGGACGATGTCGTTTTAGGAACACACCCTACTGTGACTTCTGCAAGATGACCGGGCACATAGAAGAAGAATGCAGAAGGAAAACTAACGTCTGTTACAATTGCGGGGAAACCGGACACATCAAACCATATTGCCCAAAACTAACCAAAACATCTGACACCAAGGCTAGAACAACAAACGGAGCTAAGAAGAATGCGCGAGCATACGTACTTACTACCCAAGAAGCAGAGATGATTCCAGACGTAGTCACTGATATATATCTAAGTTAAGTTATTATTTGACCCTAGTACGAATAAAAGTTCATAAATAAATACATTCCGTCAAATATTTCCTCTATTTCAGATCCATAACAAACTTGTTTGGTTTTCACTTTCATTGAATCCTTTATTTGGTCACGATCACCTTGTGGTGACGTTTTCACAAATTTGAAGCTTGTGCTAATCTCGTTGCACCTCTTACATACGGGTTTAATTATTCATTTATGTTGAATCCGCTTTGATTTATTCTATCAAAACAATCTTAACACAATTGTGTGCTAAGATAATGATACACAAATTCATTTCATATTTCCGTGTATCTACCGAGCACTTCGCAATCTTTATTGCTTTATCATTTTTGATCATTTCAATTTCAATCCAAAAATCCTACTCATTTTAAAACATTCGGATTTACTTCATTTGATTTACATCATGGTGAAACTCGTTTCATTCACCACTACTATGACACCTTGTGGCGTCATAATAAACTTATAGCTTGAACTATTTTCAAATTCACTCCTAATATACGAATTTTAATTTTTGGTTCATATTCTTAACCAATCTTAATACAACTATGTGTTAAGATAAAAGTACACAAATTCGTATCATATTCCGGTGTACTTCCTAAACGTTTCTTCTATCATCGAAAATTTTATAATATTTCATTTTGTCTTTTCATCATCAATTGAAACTCCTATTTGAAATGAATATCCAAGTTTTCTTCATTTAAACTTTCAGTTGATTATACGGTGAAATTGTTCGAGCACCGTAACTATTGAAATTATTCCAATCGTTACGACACCTTGCGGAGTCGTTACAAACTTGTAGCTTGGGCTAATCCTAATCATACGAACCATTCAAAACCACGTATGTCTTTCGTTTGACTCATCATATGAAAGTAATCTTGATATAATTGTGTATTAAGACAATGATACACTAAACTTTATTGCATTCCAGTGTATCCTTGCAATGTCAACACACTGATTTTTCTCCTGATATGATTCGATAAATAACAATGATCTTCGTGCTATTATTTCATTCTGACCTTATTGATTCTGAGTTTTCCTCAGTTGCCAATCAAAGTAAGTTTTCTTTTGACCATGAATTTTAAAAAGTCATTTCACTAAACAGATATCTATTTGATCATATATCTGTTGACTTGAACCTAGTCCTATCCGAAACTATATCATTCCATCTCATTCAGTTGTCATCGATTTCTTGAACTATTTCAGTTGAACTTTTTAAAACCCTACTGATACAACTAGTATTCACAAAATTTGACTCTGTGTCATTTACCTTAAATCCAGTTTCATTGACTAAATTATGACATAAATCTAACAGAAATATCATAAACCAAATCTCGAGGACGAGATTTTTATTAAGGTGGGGAGGATGTAACAACTGTCACTAAAAACCATAATTAGGATGGTAATTAGCTATTAAGGAAACCCTAATTAAGAAACCCAAGTAATTCTGCACTAACCCTAAAATTTCCAGAACAATCAGAATCAGGATCAGGGCCCCTAAAACTCAGGGGGCGCAAAACCCTAGTTACGATTATCTAAATAACTTGCTGGCCGTTTTGAATTTCACAATTTCATCAACTCAGCTAAGCTACTTAGACACGAAGCTACCTATAGAAACTAGGTTACCCCTCGCGTAGCGCGACGCCTATGGGGGGTACCCCTCGCGCTACGCGACAGGGTCAAATTTCAGGTATAAATAGTAGAGGTTGGGACTTGAATTTTGGCACAAAATCGACGAGAAAATTCGTTCTGTACGTTGAGATATCACCAGATTACTCCAAAAACACAAATCGCTGCCGCAATCAGGGTATAACTCGATCGCTATTACGATTCAACATCCGATCGATTGTAACTATCCAACGATTGTCCAGGTGCTGCTCAATTGAGCTTGTACTTTGATTATTCGTCGTGATTTCGACTTGAATATTAGAGTGCTGTTCGAATTCGGACTATGCTCTGTTATTCGTTGTGAATCCGATTGAATTATCGAGTATTGCACTGATTAATCGTTGTGAAGGTTTAATCTCGTGAATTGTCGTAATTGTTGTATTAGTTACAACCCCGTTTGTGTGAATTAGGCTAATTAGTAGACTAGACTCTGCCCAAATTGAATCAGAAGTATATCAAGGATATCTGTAGACTAAACTTTGCCCGTAGAAATCTGCAATGTGAGTTCATTTCTCTTTTCTCACCGTTTGTGAGTCCATACTCTTTTATCACAGTTTTATCACCTTTTTGTAAAACAATTATATTGCAAATTGCTTTCTTAAATCCTAAATGGTTACCAGTTATACTTACAGTGATTAAGTTATTATATTTTATAATAACTACTGTATGGGAGGTATTATACATTATTTGATTCTCGTTGCTATTACCCAGAAAGTTAGCATAACCATAATTATTATATATAAATCTAAATGGCGGATACCATAACAAAAGTCGAGTATACTGTATTCTATGTGTAGTCAGGTTATTATATCATAATATTACAATTAGTGAAATAACATAAATTATAATAAATGACATAAAATGTCATTATTCTGGATTACATGATTTGGTGCTAGAGATAATATATTTGACAAAGTAATAAGACATCATTATGTCCAAAGTCACTAGCTGAAAGAATGATCAGCAGTGATATGTCCAGAGACACTAGTTGAAAGAATGATCAACAGTGTTATAATTAATCACTAGTTGAAAGAATGATCAACAGTGATAATGACCAGAAGCACTAGTTGAAAGAATGATCAACAGTGCCATAAATAGAATCACTATTTGAAAGAATGATCAACAGCGATATGACCAAAGACCTTAGTTGAAAGAATGATCAACAGTGTTATGAACAAGTGATATGGTCAGAGTCACTAGTTGAAAGAATGATCAACAGTGATATGACCCAGTCATAGGAATTGCCTAATGATAGATAAATTGAATAACAGTAAAGTATAGTTATTTGATTAATTCACTATTGGATGAAAGTAAACCAATGAGTGATATTATTGCTGTTATATTGGAATTGCTATTATGTGACAAAATACTGATTGAGTAAGGTAAATGCAAATAAATATAAAACCTTAATACTGTAAGGTATAACAATATATTTGTATAAAAATGGGATGAATTCACTCAGCATTCCCGCTGACAAAACCTTTTTCAAACATGTTTCAGGTAATTATCATAAGGCTGGATACGGCACTGAAAGGCATCAAGAAATGGCTTATTAAAGAAATATTGTTTTATAAAATAAAATTTATCTTTATTAAAGCTACCATTTTAAAATAGGGAGTTATCCCATCTATTTAAATCAAATCCGGTGTTTTCTAAACTCTGATATTATTCCTAACTCACGGTCCTGATGAAAATTCCGCTGCAATGTTTTTCAAAACAAAAATAATCACCGGTACCACGGGACTGCTCACGGCACCCGATTCCGTCCAGGGTGGGTCGGGGGTCGTGATATCCTGCCTGTTATCCTGCTTTATATCCTGAACTGACCAACTTCCTCTGTTGTGTATGCAGCTGATTTCAGGAAAATTGCACCTCCCCTTGTTGATTCTCAAAAAAGAATAGACGCCATCAGACTCCTTCCAGAGGCAGAGAGAAGTTTCAACCCATCTCCACCAACTCCAAGCCCTCTTTCAAGCGCAAACATGTCTGGTAAGGATCCTGCAAGATATCCTATACACACATGTTTTTATTTGATATTTTTAGGAGAGGTTTAGAATTTTACTCCCTGTGTGCAGATTCCAGCAAAGTTCCAGTCTATCTAGATCTCGATGAACTTGACAGTTACCCAACTCCAACCATAGTCAAGAAGGAGGCTCCTGCTGCTACTAGCTCCAAGCCACTCCCAGCTCCCAAGGCCAACCCAAGGACCCGCGCTTCCACAACAAAAAAGAGAAAGGGTCTTGAAGTCAGTGCTCCAAGCTCAGAAGGGTTCTCCTATGACGAACTCAGCTTCACTGATTCCTTAGAGCCAATGACATCCTTCCTTAACAAGGTAATATCCTGACGCATATCCTTCATGTATATCCTGCACATATATCCTGCATGTATATCCTAACAGGATATCCTGATAGGATATCTTAGTCATTATATATATATTCTAACTTGTACCTGTTATTGATGCACAGGGCCTCCAACATTTGCTCCACTTGTATAATGATGCATGTGGTACTGTTGCACTCCATGAAGCCAGGATCAAACAGCTTGAAAGCACCGTTGCTGACCAAGGTGCCATTGCTGAAGCGAAGAGCCGGCACTACGAAAGCCTGAGGTCAAACTTGCCACCGTTCAAATGGATCATGATCAAGCCATGATCAATTTCCGGGAGGGAATCAAGACTTCCGCTATCGTCTCCCTGTTACAAGCACGCATCAAGATGGCCTACGAGGCCAAGGAGACGGGTCTTGTTTGTCCATCTTGGCCAATTGAATCCTGGGTGGCCAAGTTGAAGGAGCTCGGAGGCAAAGCTGTGCCATTTCCAGCTGAAGCCGGTGAGTCTTCTAAGTCAGCAGAGGTGGTGGATCAGGCTGGAGACAAGAAGGATGCTGGAGCGGATGCTGGTGAGGATGCTGGTGCTGAGAAGCCGGAGAAGGCTGGAGAGGATGCCGCTGTGTGAGGGCATCTGAGTGGGCGATGATGGATGTTGATGCTTAGGCCGAAGCCCACTTTTTTTTTCTAGATTTGATGTTGGTCTGTAATCCCTAAACAATTTACTTTTCTGCACTTTACTTTTCTGCATGGTTTTTGAACAATACAACAGTTGGAGGTGGATGGGTCTCGGTTTGAGATGAAGCCTTCAACTGTTGGGTAAATATGGTAATGGACTATTAGTGCTCTTAGTGGATGGGCCTTGTTTTTAGGTGAAACTAAGAGCACATCTTTTGGTATATTAATAATATAACTCCTCTTTTGACTTTATTATTATTGTCGTTGATATATAAATTTCACTTGTGAAAATTGTTTTGTTTGAACATTTTTGAGAATATATTGTAAACGTATCCCGGTAGATATCCTGAAAGATATTTTGACAAGGATAAAATACAACCTATTAGTTGTCTAAATAAAAAGGAAAGATTATACCAGAGATTCTTAGAGAATCATTTTCGATTCTTCACTATAAGCTTGTCCCCAGTACATACTTATATACTTGGATCCATCCTTGTAATGTATGTCCCCTGTGCTTGACACAGAAACGCAAATGTATTCATATTTTGACTCGAATGAATTCCAAATACCCCAGGGCAAAACCCTTGATATCCTGAAATGAACCCTTAGTATACTGGGGATAAACCCTTAATATCCTGGGGATAAACCCTGAGTTTCATGCGCTGCAGGCGAGGTGTTTAAACCCAATTCGGAAGAAAGGTGAATACCTTTAAACCTGTGAAGGGATCAGTATCCCTTAAACGTGAGAGAGGAGGCCAATCCTCTAATCTTTCGAGCTATCCTGAGTACACATCCTGGAGCTATATCCTGGAGCATATGCTGCAAAACAATTGTAAACTAAGGTGGGTGTTAGCTTGGCTAACACCCCTCCGATGCCTAAGTCAGTATTGGGTTCAAGATAATAAACAAATATATTTAAAAGAGGTAGAATACATACCATTCTGGGATAGAAATTAAATTCTATTCTTACTTGAAATAGAGCTTTAAGTGTATAGCATTCCAAGACCTTGGTAGCATATCCCCTTCCATATTCTTGAGTCTGTATGCTCCTTTCCCTGCTTCTGATTCAACTTCGTATGGTCCTTCCCATTTTGGAGCTAACTTGCCATCGGCAGGATTAGTAGTATTCTGAAAAGCCTTTCTTAGCACCCAATCACCAACTTGAAATCTCCTAGTCCTTATGTTCTTGTTATATGCTCTGGATATTCTTTGTTGATATGCTGCCATCCTTAGCCTTGCTGCGTCTCTTTTTTCGTCTATGGTATCCAAGTCTTGACATAAGGTTTCAGGATTCTGCTCAGGATTCTGTAGGATAGATCTTGCAGTGGGTATCGCCATTTCCGTTGGAATTACTACTTCTGCTCCGAATACTAAGGAGAATGGGGTTTGGCCGGTTGCATTTTTTACCGTTGTCCTGTCAGCCCATAACACAAAGGGTAATTCCTCTGCCCATCTTCCTTTTTTGGCTCCAAGTCTCTTCTTTAAGTTATTCACTATTATCTTGTTTGAAGATTCAGCTTGTCCATTCGCTTGAGGATGTACCGGAGTAGACGTTATCATTTTGATTCCCCAACTCTTGCAAAAGTCGGTAATCCTTCTGCTTATAAACTCGGACCCATTATCACAAATGATTTCAGCTGGTACTCCAAACCTGGTCAGGATATTCCTCTTTATGAAGGATACTACTTCTTGGTCTCTAACTTGAACAAATGCTTCAGCTTCAACCCACTTAGAGAAATAATCCGTCATTCCCTACTATATCCATCCCCCATTTCATGAACGACCAAGGGGATGCTACAGGATATAGTGGTTCAGCTGGTTGATGCAATATGTTACTATGCCTCTGACATGCATCACATCTTTGAGCATATTCTGCAGCATCTTTTCTCATTGTTGGCCAATAATAACCTGTCCTTAGCACTTTTGAAAATAGTGACCTGCCCCCAGTATGGTTACCACAATCCCCTTCATGTATATCCTGAAGTACTTCTTTGGCTTCACGATCCTCCAAGCATCTCAAGTATGGTCCTGCAAGAGATTTCTTGTATAAAATATTATTTATAATAGTGAATCGTGATACCTTCAACCTAAATGCCTTAGGATTTTCGTCTTCGGGGATATGTCCTTCCTTGAGATATCTCATAATTGGAGTTGTCCAGGATTTAGGATCCTCTTCAGGATACACCACTTCAGGATCTTGAATACTTGCTACTTCTTTATGCTGAGGATCCGTTGCAGGATACAGGATATGTAATATCGGTATTGGGATTCCTTCTGGTATCCTGATTGATGATCCCAAATTTGCCAATGCGTCTGCTTCAGCGTTATCCTCTCTTGGTACCTGTTCAAGTGTAAAAACATCGAAATATCCTGCTAATTTTTTAAGAATACCGAGGTATTCAATTAGTTTCTCACCCTTGACTGCATAAGATCCATTAAAATGATTAGTAATTAACAAGGAATCAACATATACTTGCAGATTCTTGATATTCATATTCTTAGCCAACTCTAATCCTGTGATTAAAGCTTCGTATTCTGCCTCATTTTTAGTAGCAGGGAATTCACATCTAACAGCCTGGGGTATTATGTCCCCCTGTGGCGATTTTAGTAGTATACCTAAACCTACACCCCTTACATTAGATGCACCATCAGTATATAATATCCAGGATTCTAAGTTTTCTCCTAATTGTTGTACTTCTAGGTCTACTTCATTTTGAATATCACTACTGAAATCAGCCACAAAGTCTGCTAGAGCCTGTGACTTTATTGCATTTCTAGGTTCATATATTAAATCATAGGCACTTAATTTTACTGACCACTTAGCCATTCTACCCGACATCTCCGGTTTTCTAAGCACATTCTTAACAGGATAATTAGTTTTAACATGAATCCTATGTGTTTCAAAATAATGTCTAAGCTTTGTTGATGCCATTACTAGAGCCAGTATTAGTTTTTCTAGGTGAGAATATCTAGTTTCAGCATTTAACAAACTTTTGCTAACATAATAAACAGGATACTGTTGACCTTCGTGATCCTTTACGAGTACTGCACTTACTGCATTCCCTGATACTGCCAGATACAGGGATAATGGTTCACCATCCTCAGGCTTCATCAATAGAGGCGCGGTTGAGAGATACTGCTTCAAATCCTGCAGGGCTGCTTCATGCTTCTCGCCCCATTCAAATTTCTTATTCTTTTTCAGGATATCATAGAATTCTTTACACTTTTCCGAGGATCTTGAAATAAACCTATTCAAGGCTGCCACTCGTCCTGTTAACCGTTGAACATCCTTCATATTCGAGGGTGACTTTATATCCAAGATAGCTTTGATCTGCTCCGGGCTTGCCTCTATCCCTCTTTTTGTTACCATGTATCCTAAAAACTTTCCTGCCCCCACTCCAAAATGGCACTTTGCAGGATTAAGTTTCATATTATACTAGTCCAGGATATCGAATGCTCCTTTAATATCCTGAAGATGATCCTCAGCTTTCTTGGATTTGACCACCATATCGTCAATGTACACCTCCATGGTGTCCCCCAGTTTGTCTTTAAACATCATGTTCACCAATCTCTGGTACGTTGCACCTGCATTTTTCAAACCGAAAGGCATAGCAGTATAACAGTAAATACCTGTTGGTGTCATGAAAGCAGTATCCTCCTGGTCCGAAGGTTCCATTTGAATCTGCTGGAATCCTGAGGATGCATCCATGAAGGTCAACATTTCATGGCCGGCAGTGGCATCCACCATCGAGTCTATATGAGGCAGGGGGAATGGGTCTTTTGGACAAGCTTTGTTTAGGTCTGTGTAGTCTACACAGACTCTCCACTTCCCATTCTTCTTTTGAACCACTACCACATTTGCTAGCCATCTAGGGAATGTTGACATCCTGCATTTCAGAAAGTTAGTTAATTGCTCTTCAATATCCTGAGGGATATTGGTCCCTACGAGCACCGAGATATCAGGATTATCCCGATCCAGGATAACTTTCTTCACATCCTGCTCCGGATTCTCCACGATATCCTGGTCCCGCATCTTTAATTGCTATGCTGCACTTGGTTTGGTCGAGGATTTCATTGAGGATGAATAACATTCTTTTGCCTCTTGCTGGTCACTGTCGATCTTGACAACCCCCCAAGGGGTAGGGATCTTGATGCATTGGTGATATGTTGATGGTACGGCCTTCATATCGTGGATCCATGGTCTTCCTAGGATGATGTTATAGCAGGATAGAGAATCCATCACACAGAAACGTTGCATCTTGTTGACTCCTTCGACATATACGGGCAGCTTTATCTCTCCCACTGTGTTCCTAGCTTCTCCACTGAAACCAACGAGCACAGTGGACTTCGAAGTGATATCCGTCGGAGACACATTCATTCTCTTCAGAGTCTCCAGTTGTATTATGTTGACGGAGCTGCCACTATCAACCAGTATCCTGCGTACAAAATGGTTAGCCACATATAACGTTATTACCAGAGCATCATGGTGAGGATCCTGGACAGTATCCCTGTCATCTGCATCGAAAGTGATCACTTTGTCAGTTGTGAGGGTAGTCATCCTGACAGGTTTGTCTCCCCTTTCGGCCTTAGCTTCCTTTGCATGTCTCTTTGCTGCTGAATACGAAGTTCCACAAATGTCGGATCCTCCTGAAATGAAGTTGATTATCTTGGCATCGGCGGGAGGTGATGCCGCTCGCTCAGGATCCTTCTCAGTATCCTGACCCTTATTCTTCTTTCTTCCTAAGAGATCTTTTGTAACGCTCCATTTTTTTTCGTAACTTTCCTTAATTAGAAAACGTGTCTTGTATTTCTATTTTTGGAAGCTGTTCCTTTTGTATTTCGTATTTAGTTTCAAACCATTGTAAATCCGAGACTTCGATCGTAATGAAATTCTATTTTTTTTATACATGCTTATACGTTAACAATCTCGAATGCATACGCGCAACCGATACTCGACATACTAGTACTCATAACTTATACATACTTGTGAACTATTAAATACGTGGTTAAATTATGTTAATAAAATAATAATAATAATAATAATAATAATAATAATAATAATAATAATAACATAATAATTGTATACATAAACGTAGAGTTGTTGATCTAAACAGAAAGAAAAAAAAATAAAAAGAAATAAAAAAAAAAGACTGCTGCCAATGGCAACTTACATATTACCCAAATGCTTTCCTTTTATTATTTTCAAATCACCATTACTTGTAGTATCATAATTGCACTTTGTGCATCACTAACACACAACAAATATATGCCAACTAAAGGAAAAATAAAATATCTATGACTGGTAACAGTCATTTCGGCCAAGCATCTCAAGACAACAACTTGTATTTTTCAATTAATTACCCCCAACCCATATGCATAATTCTTGATTATATATTATATATATAATTTACCTTGCAAGCATTAATTTAATGATCAACTAACAAAAGAAAAATATAACAACTTTAGGCTGTTTACAGCCTAGCGACCTGACACCATTTTTTGGCTGGTTAAGTTATTTTTTTTATTAACACCCAACTAACTATATTTAATGCCAACCCAACTTAACCCTAATCCTTCCCCCTATAAATACAACTTATAATCAGCCTCCTTACCACTTTTGCAACAATCTAATCACTCCCAAATCAACCAAAAACGCAGCTGAAACTTCAAGTTCGGACAGAAGCGCTATCCTTCACGAAAATGAGCATAACTTCTTCATTTCTTGTCCGATTTAGTCCATTCTTTTTCCTATGTGCTTGGATTGACCTTGGCTTCGATTCCATGGCGTTTTCACAGTAAATAAGTCTCTGGAACTCCGGCAAATAGGCTCCAAAGTTCACTGTTTTCATTAAGCTTTACTAATCCTTGTTTATACTTGTTCAAACTTGAGTCTAACTCACTCAAACCCACGTCCTTATGCTTATAACCTCTTCTACGGTTAGTTAAGCTTAAAAACGGGGATGAGACATACAAAATCAGAGGTTAATCCTCAAATACTTTCTGTTTTGTTTAGGGTTTTTGACCCACAAGTGGTGTTCAAGCTTCAAGCTTGATAAAGGTGTGATTGTGGACTAACTTGGGTTGTCCAACATAAAATCCCCACATCCCTTGATGATTTCTCATAGTATAGATGTTTCTTATTCTTGTATTGATGTTAGTTCATGACCCTCCTTGTATGTTTTTACATCAAGTGTAGTGGTGAACCATAAGAGGTACCTAAATGGAAGCTTGTTCTTCCTACCTCCTACATGAATTCTATAACACAATAGAGGTACCTAAATGAAGATTTATCTTCTACCTCATGGTTGATTGATGGACTAAATAATACCTATAATACTTATACGTATATTTACTATTCGAACTCTTGATGGTGGACTTGTGTTCATTTGTCAAGATATTAGAATAACATCATCTAAGGCATAAGACTTGTTACGATTCTAATGATTATATTACTCATGAAAACATTAACCCTTGAGGTTTCATAGTGTCAAGAACAAGTAGTTAGTGTTAAAAGATGATTACTTTTGAATACTTATATTCTTATGTTTTAACTTCCTAAATCCCTAATCAAACACATTCAACCTTCTAACCTCATCAACTTCGTCACATTGGATAATCAGAAAGCATATGCACAATTTGTGAGTATACTCGCAACCCCTTTTTATGTTTACCACTTTTTGGGGTGTAACATGTTTTACTATTAAACTACACTTAAACTTATTCTTTATGCAATGCACAAAACAATCCTTATACATGAATACTATGTTATGATACTTGATGCTTACGTGGACCATACTTATGTGATATCTTTAGTCATTAGCTCTCACGAGCCTCCCTTTGACATGTATAGCGCTATAGGAGTAACGCACCACCCCCTTAAACTTGGGTCATGTTGAATTAATTAAACTTTCTTGCGTAAACAGAGGTTGGCTAGAAATATTGCATGCCACGTTAGGTTGATCTCGTATAGACTAAGTTGCCATGTGGATTCGTTTTAAACTTTTATACTTATACTTATACTTATGCTTAAATTTGTATACTCGCCTTTGCTTTTGCATTGAATTATATTTTAAACATGTTACAGGTTGATGATGACGATGCTATAAAAAGAAGTAGCGTTGATGCCTAGATACACATATAGACGTTTAGGTTTAATATGTTGTATCAATTTTGCTTATGTTGTTGTGTACTTCTTTGGACTCGTTGTATTTGAATTTCTTGTAATGTTGACAATTTACTTTATGAAATGAAATCGGTTTATTAAATATTGTCACAAATAGCGTTATGATGTCTCTAGCAATCTTCACACTTCGTCTCATCCCGATGTTTCCGCCATTGGTTGGGGTGTGACAGATTGGTATCAGAGCCATAACTATAGGGAATTAGGAAAAAGTAGGAATGCTTTTACCTAGTCTATAGTTGTAGAGCCTTTCTTATGTTTTGTTTGAAACTACATGCATGCCACTTTATGTGTTTCTTATTTACTCTCTTTGAGCCTTTTTAACATATATGACATTTTATCCTTATGTATTATACTCGACATGCTATTCTTATATGTTAATACATGTTTTATTATGTGTTAATATTTGTTTTAATATTTCATTCTTTATGTGCCATTCTTGACATGTTTATACTTGTTTGTTTAATCTTCAACATACGCTTTTCCTCAAAAAAAAAAAAAAAAAAAAAAATTTACTCGACTATTCTAAATTCACAAACACTCGTATCATACAAACGAGACGACTTCACCAAAATAGGCGTGAAACCCACAATTTGGTGAACAACTCTCAATCCATCTACTCTTCCTTTTTACATGAAATTCACCATCAAGATAGGAGTGAAATCCTCACCTTGATGGAGAAATTCAAATTTTAAATTCTAGTGGACCCTCGTCAAAGTGTTGAAATTAAATTTTGACCCGACGAGTACCAACCACACTTAGGATACGAAATCGCCAAGTTAGGGGTGAAACCCGCACCTTGTTGACTAGTTCCACTCCTTGATTTTTTTTATAAATCCCGCCAAGTCTCGAAATTTCGATTGATTTGGGACATGTAGTAACCGGAAGGGTAAATACCGTTAACCGACTTGTCGACAAGAGTATTCCACCTATTAGGCCAAAGCATGCTCCTCAAATTCGAAAGACTTTTCGACCACTTTGGTTAGTCAAAGTTCCGTTTTGGAACCATCCAAATTTTATTCAAACATGTTTTTCTATTATTTATCTTATACGATGCAACATTTCAAATTCAAAAAAATTACTTTTGATATTTTATTCTCACACCCACAACATATTGAATCTTTTCCATACATTTATACATATGCATGATTTCATATAATTTAAAATTCATATTCCTTGTAACAACAAGTGGAGACATATCATTGAGATAGGAGTGATTTTCTTACCTTGACGATTAACTCCACTCCCTCTTTCTTAAAACGACATCGCCAACGAGTTAGGGGTGATTCCCTTACCTAGGTGATCGTTACCAAAACCTTCCTTCAAAATATTTTATTACGCGAACCCGGTCATGTCTTATACCTAAATCATTTAACATTATTCAAAATACCTACTTATACCGATTTCAAAATACATTGTATTATCAAGCGTACTTCTTATCCTACAATCTATTTTCACTCAACTCATATACGCGAAATTCTTAATCAGGTATTAAAACGTTTTATTACCAAAATTTCAGAACCTTACGAGATGCTACCTATCAATTTAATCGGTCCAATGAACCTCTTGCCCATGAACCTTATATTCGACTTAATCACTAAAACACACACTCACTTTATATCACCATACTAAAGACTTTCATTCCCAATCGGAATTCAAACCAACTTTCTCGTATACTTATAAGATTTTATAGATATTATACGAACGTTTTACCAAAGACGTTTTTTTTTCAACATCAACAAATCATTTGTTAAAATTCTTTTCAACTGACCACTAAGTCCTTTTGCTAAATCTCTTTTCTAAAGATCAACGTTTTTATAAGAACCTCCTAAATTCAAAAATTTCTTATTTTGATGCAAATGAAGCAAACTTATTATTTTCGAAGGCCTTTTTCCTACACTACTTAATACAAATTTCCTAAACACGTGGGCTAGAAGACTTCATGGGGACCGACAATCTTCAACGTGCGTAAACTCCCTTTTTTAAACAAAAGTAGCATTTCAAGCATTACAAAATACGTTATGCATAACCGATGAGTACTTTATGTTCCTTTACATTTACAAACTACATTCTACCTTCCAAATCAAACTCAATCTATTTTCGATTTCGATGAACTCAACATTTCGCTTGAACAACTATACATGCATATCATCATACACATCTTAGTCAAAACCTCGCGACGCCTTCGTTATATCATACGTTTTACATACTCAAATTTCTCAAACGTTTTATATGCTTAAATTCGTTATGTTTCAACATAAACTACAAACTTAATCCTTATTATTCGTATCAACACTCATACTCATACTCGTGACAATACTTTTTATGTTTATACTTATACTCATACTACTTATACGTTTTATGTTTATACTCATACTTACATGCATTTTCATACTTAAACTTATGCTCATACTTTCATTCATACTCAAAATTCATACATTCGTGCCCGTACGCGAGCGTAATCCAAGGGATTCGCTTACATGGGTCCCATACATACTTAAGCATGGACTTGCTTACATACTATATTCTTATACGTACACATTCTTATTTTCAAAATTTATGTATACCCTGATTCATACAAACTAGTACAAGCTATGCGGATTATGCGACGATCGATATAATCGCGGGTGCACACGTGATTATAATGATAGGCGCATGAGAATCATAGGGTGTACTATTGTGTATGGTAAGACACGGAACGTAACATAACGCCGAATAACAAAATGGACGTAACATGGTCAAAACATGGTGGATACGCCGCTGGTACTTCCTATATATAAGTGTTTTCACCATGTTACCAAACTTTCACAAAACGTGCCATGAGAAATTCAGTGTTTTGCAGACCTTTGGACCTAATACAAACTTTAGGCAACTCACAAACGCATTATATCCGATTATCCACAACGTGACTCCACTCTTAGCACGCTACATTTGCCTCTCCTATACTCATGCCATTCTTATAACTGCATTCGTTATTAAGAATCAATCGTCCACTTCTATACTTCTAATATTCTCCATTATTTTTGTCTTTTATACGAACCTCGTTCGCAATCAAGTCTGTTAAAACCGTCTTCCTATTCTAATTTGTTGTATAGACGTACTTAGTAGACCGTTATCACTTTATTCAAAGTACTAGACCTTGTCGTTCTCCAAAACTTCATACTTTTCAAAACGTTTCAAATTTTTTCCAAGTCTCAATTCTTAATAATCACCTTATTGCCAATACACTTTCAAGCCTTCCTCTTAAATAAATTTCGGGACGAAATTTCCTAAAGGAGGGGAGACTGTAACGCTCCGTTTTTTTTCGTAACTTTCCTTAATTTGAAAACGTGTCTTGTATTTCTATTTTTGGAAGCTGTTCCTTTTGTATTTCGTATTTAGTTTCAAACCATTGTAAATCCGAGACTTCGATCGTAATGAAATTCTATTTTTTTATACATGCTTATACGTTAACAATCTCGAATGCATACGCGCAACCGATACTCGACATACTAGTACTCATAACTTATACATACTTGTGAACTATTAAATACGTGGTTAAATTATGTTAATAAAATAATAATAATAATAATAATAATAATAATAATAATAATAATAATAATAACATAATAATTGTATACATAAACGTAGAGTTGTTGATCTAAACAGAAAGAAAAAAAATAAAAAGAAATAAAAAAAAGACTGCTGCCAATGGCAACTTACATATTACCCAAATGCTTTCCTTTTATTATTTTCAAATCACCATTACTTGTAGTATCATAATTGCACTTTTTGCATCACTAACACACAACAAATATATGCCAACTAAAGGAAAAATAAAATATCTATGACTGGTAACAGTCATTTCGGCCAAGCATCTCAAGACAACAACTTGTATTTTTCAATTAATTACCCCCAACCCATATGCATAATTCTTGATTATATATTATATATATAATTTACCTTGCAAGCATTAATTTAATGATCAACTAACAAAAGAAAAATATAACAACTTTAGGCTGTTTACAGCCTAGCGACCGGACAACATTTTTTGGCTGGTTAAGTTATTTTTTTTTATTAACACCCAACTAACTATATTTAATGCCAACCCAACTAACCCTAATCCTTCCCCCTATAAATACAACTTATAATCAGCCTCCTTACCACTTTTGCAACACTCTAATCACTCCCAAATCAACCAAAAACGCAGCTGAAACTTCAAGTTCGGACAAAAGCGCTATCCTTCACGAAAATGAGCATAACTTCTTCATTTCTTGTCCGATTTAGTCCATTCTTTTTCCTACGTGCTTGGATTGACCTTGGCTTCGATTCCATGGCGTTTTCACAGTAAATAAGTCCCTGGAACTCCAGCAAATAGGCTCCAAAGTTCACTGTTTTCATTAAGCTTTACTAATCCTTGTTTATACTTGTTCAAACTTGAGTCTAACTCACTCAAACCCACGTCCTTATGCTTATAACCTCTTCTACGGTTAGTTAAGCTTAAAAACGGGGATGAGACATACAAAATCAGAGGTTAATCCTCAAATACTTTCTGTTTTGTTTAGGGTTTTTGACCCACAAGTAGTGTTCAAGCTTCAAGCTTGATAAAGGTGTGATTGTGGACTAACTTGGGTTGTCCAACATAAAATCCCCGCATCCCTTGATGATTTCTCATAGTGTAGATGTTTCTTATTCTTGTATTGATGTTAGTTCATGACCCTCCTTGTATGTTTTTACATCAAGTGTAGTGGTGAACCATAAGAGGTACCTAAATGGAAGCTTGTTCTTCCTACCTCCTACATGAATTCTATGACACAATAGAGGTACCTAAATGAAGATTTATCTTCTACCTCATGGTTGATTGATGGACTAAATAATACCTATAATACTTATACATATATTTACTATTCGAACTCTTGATGGTGGACTTGTGTTCATTTGTCAAGATATTAGAATAACATCATCTAAGGCATAAGACTTGTTACGATTCTAATGAGTATATTACTCATGAAAACATTAACCCTTGAGGTTTCATAGTGTCAAGAACAAGTAGTTAGTGTTAAAAGATGATTACTTTTGAATACTTATATTCTTATGTTTTAACTTCCTAAATCCCTAATCAAACACATTCAACCTTCTAACCTCATCAACTTCGTCACATTGGATAATCAGAAAGCATATGCACAATTTGTGACTATACTCGCAACCCCTTTTTATGTTTACCACTTTTTGGGGTGTAACATGTTTTACTATTAAACTACACTTAAACTTATTCTTTATGCAATGCACAAAACAATCCTTATACATGAATACTATGTTATGATACTTGATGCTTACGTGGACCATACTTATGTGATATGTTTTAGTCATTAGCTCTCACGAGCCTCCCTTCGACATGTATAGCGCTATAGGAGTAACGCACCACCCCCTTAAACTTGGGTCATGTTGAATTAATTAAACTTTCTTGCGTAAACAGAGGTTGGCTAGAAATATTGCATGCCACGTTAGGTTGATCTCGTATAGACTAAGTTGCCATGTAGATTCGTTTTAAACTTTTATACTTATACTTATACTTATGCTTAAATTTGTATACTCGCCTTTGCTTTTGCATTGAATTATATTTTAAACATGTTACAGGTTGATGATGACGATGCTATGAAAAGAAGTAGCGTTGATGCCTAGATACACATATAGACGTTTAGGTTTAATATGTTGTATCAATTTTGCTTATGTTGTTGTGTACTTCTTTGGACTCGTTGTATTTGAATTTCTTGTAATGTTGACAATTTACTTTATGAAATGAAATCGGGTTATTAAATATTGTCACAAATAGCGTTATGATGTCTTTAGCAATCTTCACACTTCGTCTCATCCCGATGTTTCCGCCATTGGTTGGGGTGTGACATCTTTCAAATATCCCTTGCTTAGAAGATAGCTTATTTCTTTCCTCAAAGCGATGCAATCCTCAGTCATATGTCCAAAATCTTCATGGAAAGCACACCATTTCGATTTGTCTTTCCAATATGCTTTTTGTTGATTCTTTCGAGGCCATCTTGCCTTGTCCCCTAGACCCTGCATGGCATACATCAATTCAGGAATGTTAACAGAAAAGCAATATTCAGATAATTCAGGATACTCTTCAGGATCCTCATCTTCGGCAGCATTCACTCTCTTGCTCTCACTTCTGCCATATGGCTTAGGCCGATATGACTTGAATGAGGATTCTGACTTCCTGTTAGTTGACTCATAAGTGTTGGATGAGTTCATTCTTTCTTGCATCTTTCTGTCATCCTCCAACCGAATATATCTTAGGGCCCTGTTCCGGGCTTCATCCAGGTTCCTGCATGGGTTCATTACAAGGTCTTGATAAAATTGAGAATCCTTTTGCAGCCCCATCTTGAAAGCTTGCACAGCTGTTGCTACATCAAGATGGGGAATGTCTAGTGATTCCCGGCTGAACTTGTTCACATAATCCCTAAGGGATTCCTGAGGCCCCTGTGTTATCCTGTAGAGATCACTTGTTAATTTTTCAAAGCTTCTACTACAAGAAAACTGATTATTAAATAAATTTACTAAGTGAGCAAAAGATGTAATCGAATGTGGAGGAACATTCAGGAGCCATTTCAAAGCCGATCCTGTCAAGGTTGAACCAAAACCCTTGCACAAGCACGCTTCCTTGAGATCTGGAGGGATAGGGTTGATCTCCATCCTTTCCCTATACTGGGCAATATGCTCTTCAGGATCCGTGGTTCCGTCGTAAAGCTTCATGTTCGAAGTCTGAAATCTTTTTGGGATTTGAGCATCACATATAGGATGCACGAACCGAGATATCCTGTGGCTATCCTGGGATACTTCAGGAATTGGCTGCACCACCCCAGGTACACTGGATATCATATCCTTTAATTTCTGAAGCTCCCTGGATAATTCTGACGTTACAGTTGTATCCTGCAAAGATCCAACACTGTTAGTGGTAATAGCATTATTATTATTTGATACGTTACCCGTTAGAGGATTTTGCCCATATCCTGAAGCATATCCTGAGCTCCTCATGGTTGATATCCTGACCGAGGAGGGTATTTCAGGAGTATGGTTCTGAGGAAGGTTGGGCACAATATTCCCCCTGTTATCCTCAGTATACACAGCTGAACTAAAGTTCAACGCTCTGGGGTGTAATGGAGTGACATTATCCTCAGCAGATCTGCTCGAGCCAGACTTCAGGAGTTGTATTTCCCTTAAAAGCATTTGGTTTGTTTCCTGTTGCTGCCTCATTTGTTCCTGCACACTTCCAAATAAGGTTAGAATTTCATCGTTAGAAGCTAAAACAGGAGCAGATCCCTGGACACTCCGAGTAGGGATGACATCTTGAGATTGTGTAGAGGCTGGCATCCTTGGAGGAGGTGGTGGAAGCACCGAACAAACTGTTGCAGAAGTTGTAGCAGACACAGTAGAAGAGCTCATGTTTGATCTTGAGGCCATTGTAAAAAATGTGGCAAAAAGTTTTGAAAACAGAAAACCGATTAACGATTTCACAAAGATTTTTAGTAAAGAGAGCACCACTTGCCCCACGGTGGGCGCCAAATTGTTTTGGTCAAAAATTACCGAAGCAATTAAGTGATCAAATTAGTTAAGTGAGGTAGTGTGCTAAAAATGTGTTGAAAATATGATGGTTATGTTGTTTGGAAAAACAGTGTTCAGGATACGGCCCAGGATATTGAGCTATATCAACGATCAAACAATGAGCAAGAAAGTAAAGTAAATGACACGAGATGTACGAGGAAAGCCCTTGATCAATCTAGATTGCCGGCACAAAACCTCGGGAGCTGACAATCGCAGCTGCCTTGTTCTTCTTATTGCTTTAAATTTCAGGATACAGTGCAGGATATAGATCAGATCGCTAAGTGTTACAACGAATTTGTGTGAAAGTGAAAATTGCTAGAGAGCAAGTGTTAGAGTGTAGCGGATGTGATTGTGATGTCCTAGTTGATCTGATATACCCACCTATTTATAGTAATGAATTATAAACAATAATCCCTACAAATATGGGCTACTCCGAATATTCCATTATGAACGTTATGGACCAAGTAATACGGCTTCAACGTCTTCACTTGAACGACTTGGACCGAGTCTTCCGTGGAATAAGTCTTGTTAACGTTGCTAGCTTTTAACCCACGTGCCTGCACATAATCCATTAGTAATCCCGAGGATACCATTCAGGATGTTACCAATATCCTGAACTAGCATCCCAGATGTAAACAGATATAATATAAACAAGATATATATCAAGATATTTTCCAGGATATGGGCTCAGAATTTCACGCATAACACCCATGATATAAGATATGAGCCTAGAACACCATCAAATCCCAAGAATTAGCAGACTTTGTGGCTGATTTCAGTAGTGATTTACAAAAGGAAGCCGAATTGGAAGTCCAGTAGCTGGATGAAACCAAGGATCCTTGGATACTACATACTAACGGATCCTCAAATGTTAAAGGCACGGGGCTTGGTATACTACTAAAATCGCCACAGGGGGACATAATACCCCATTCCATAGCTTGTGAGTTCCAAGCCACTAATAATGAGGCTGAATATGAAGCCTTAATCGCTGGTTTGCAAATTGCTAAGCATATGGGGATCAGGTATCTTGAGGTATACGTGGATTCATTGTTAATCACTAATCACTTTAATGGATCCTATGTTGTTAAAGGTGAAAAACTAACCAAATATTTAGAGATAGTCAAAGAATTGGCACTCTCCTTTGTTTCCTTCAGTTTGACACAGGTACCAAGGGAGGAAAATACAGAAGCTGATGTATTGGCCAATCTAGGATCATCTTTGAAGATCCCAGAGGATATAAGTATCCCCATCATCCATATCCTGGCTCTTGCTATTTAAAATCAGGTGGCCATGGAAATAGAAGAAGATACTGCAATGATCCCTAGTGAGGATACTCAATCTTGTTTAGGATCATGGATCTCACCAATCATGAGATACTTACAACACGGGGAGATTCCTATGGGAGAAAATCCTAGGGCTTTCAGAATTAATGTATCCCAATTCACAATCTTAAATAATATGCTGTATAAGCGATCTCTTGCAGGACCATATTTGAGATGTATCGAGGATCCTGAAGTTCAAGAAGTTTTAAAAGACTTCCATGAAGGAGATTGTGGAAACCACACTGGGGGCAGGGCATTGTTCTCAAGGATCTTAAGGACAGGATACACTGGCCAACTATGAAAAGGGATGCTGTGGAGTATGCTAAGAAGTGTGATCCTTGTCAAAGACACAGCAATATCCTTCATCAGCCGGCTGAATTTCTACATCCCATACAATCCTCTTGGCCATTTATGAGATGGGGGATGGATATAGTTGGCAAGCTCCCTAAGGCACCTGGTGGAAAAGTATTCATGCTTGCTATGACTGACTACTTCTCCAAGTGGATAGAGGCTGAAGCTTTTGCCCAAGTCAGAGAGAAGGAAGTTATATCCTTTATTAAGAGAAATATTATAACTAGATTTGGCATTCCTTCCGAAATTGTATGTGATAATGGTTCCCAATTTATTGGGAGCAGGACTACTAACTTTTGTGACAGTTGGGGGATTAAGATGATAACATCAACACTAGTCCACCCACAAGCCAATGGTCAAGCCGAATCATCTAACAAGATCATCATCAACAATCTGAAGAAGAAACTTGGATCCAAGAAGGGGAAGTGGGCAGAGGAATTGCCTTATGTGCTTTGGGCTGATAGGACAACCCCCAAGAATGCTACTGGTCAAACACCCTTCTCTTTGGTGTTTGGGGCAGAATCAGTGATCCCAACAGAAATGGTGGTTCCAACTGCTAGAACAAGTACCCGTGATCCTGATGAGAATGATGCAAACCTGGCTCAAGACTTGGATACTATTGAAGAAATCAAGGATCTGGCTAGGATAAGGATGGCTAGCTACCAACAAAGAATGGCTGGTGCTTACAACAAAAATGTTAGGATAAGGAAATTCCAAGTTGGGGATATGGTATTGAGAAAAGCATTCCAAAATACCACCAATCCTGCTGATGGGAAATTGGCACCAAAATGGGAAGGCCCTTATTTGATTGAAGCCGAAGCAGGAAAGGGGGCATATAGATTGCTTACCATGGAAGGTAATCTGTTACCAAGAGCCTGGAATGCTGTCCACTTGAAAAAATATTTCATGTAAGCAGGATCCTTCTGGCATGAATGATCCTTACATTGGAAGTATCCTTCAAGGATCCCTGAAGCATCAATGATCCTTACTCTGATAATGTCCTAAGCTTGAACTCTTATTTACATATCTTCTTATTTAAGGATAAGGATCATGTATCCTTCATCCTTCTCTCACGAGATTTTGAGTTCTGATAAGTCCAGGTATCCTTAGCATAATGTCGACAATCTTCAGAAGCAACTCAGATCCTTGGGTTCAACCCCAGTTATTTGGGCTTGTCCCCAGTTATCCTTGGGCTTGTCCCCAGTTTTCTCCTGTAGCGCACGATGATCCTGGTATAGTTCACGTCTTTGGGACCAGTACTCGCTTTAGGGGCTGATAACCCCATCGTACTGGCTATACCTAGGATCCTAAGTATAATGGTAGACGTACCATACATCCGTTCCTAAGGTTTCTAAAGTTTTCACGTTAGCTAAGGTTTTGGCATCTTCATGTCACTAAGTTTGGATAGTCGCCAGTGAGGGCCATACTCCAGTTTACATACGATCCTTGGGCTTGTCCCCAGTTATCCTTCGGGCTTGTCCCCAGTTACCCTTCGGGCTTGTCCCCAGTTATCCTTTGGGCTTGTCCCCAGTTACTAACTTATCTTTTATATTGGCTTAGTCCCAAGTTATATTCTATTTTTCAGGTTTTCGAAGTTAAACAATTAAGGATCCTCAATCCTTATTATCCATTAAAGTTTTACTTATGGTTATCCTGATTAAAGGTTAGGATCCTAACTTGGGTCCTCAGGTATGATCCTTAACTATTTTTAATTTCATTCGTTATTCATTTAAATAACCCTTAGACCTTCACAACTGAACCTATGATCCTTATAATTAACTACTTTTTGGAAGTTTTCGACTATAGGATATTTGATCCTGGATCATATCCTAAATTTCTTAAACATAATGTGCTTAACTTCTTTTTACTCAGACAAGCATAAATCAAAACAATTGAAAGAATAAAAGATATACAAGGATAACATCACAGGATAAGTCAAAAGTTAAAAGTTTTATTTATTAAATATTTAACCCTTTCAAAAGTTGTCAAAATTGCCAACCACGTTTCTACCAGCAAAACGTGGCCCGTCCACATGGGTTGGCAAAGGGTGTCCATTGTTTGTGCGGTCATAGCATGCAGGAAATTAAAAGGCGGCAGGATCACAATGGCTTCATCCCCCAAACAGAGGATCCCTCCACCATATGTAATCCTACCTATTGTTCACAGGATCCTAGATCCTCAACCCTAAACTATTGTTCAAATACAGACCATAATTGTTTTAAAACATCACAAACCACCAAACAAAAAAAATTGGGCTCCGGCTATGTCTAGAAATTTCCATCATTGCCCAATCCTGCAGCTCAATCCTTCGCTGCACCATCACCACCGGCTCCGCTTGCCTCTCCAGCATGATCCTTACCAGTGCCTCCACCCTCAAGCATCGGGATCTCCTCAGCTTCTTCATCATCCTCCAACTCTGCCAGCCTCGCCTTCCAACCCTCTACATCCCATGTGCTCTTGTCGAAGGCAGGATCCTGAGCCTCCATAGCCATCTGCAGCTGGATCTTATACATGGTTATTGCAGCAGAGACCTTGGCATCCTGGGTGATCTCATGCTTCTCATAGTCAAAGTTGATCAGCATCTTGGCAGCATCATCCTTGGTGGCCTGGAGCTCCTTCTCGAGGTCAGCTATCTTAAGATCCTTCAGCACACCCATTTGTTGAAGGTCAGCAATCTGGCGGTCTTGATCCTCGACGTGGCCAACATACGTCTCTATCTCAGCAAATTTCTACAAGGAAAACAAGGCATAACATCAGAAACAAACAATCCTCAAAACTATCAGGATACACAAACAGGGGCAGTGATCCTTGCCTCATTAAAGTAGTCCAGAAATTGTTGGCGGAGCAGGGGCAGGCCTTGAAGATCCTCAGCTTCAGAGGTTTTTCTCTTCTTGCCTCCTTTCCCTCTAACAGGTGCCTTGGGGACGGAAGCACTTGGGCTAGCAGGAGTCTTCTTCCTTGAGGATTTGACGTTGGTTAGATCATCGATGCCAAACTTTAAGGCAGACTTAGAGGATTTTCCAGCACCTACACAGCCAAGATAAGATAAGTATTCTAATTTAATTCGAATTTCCACACAGAATCACTTTTTAAATAAGGATACTTACTTGACGTTGTGGCAGAGGCAGAGGATACTTCCTGAGAATCCTGGGTGGCAACCTGGAAAGTTCTTATCTCAGGATCAAGCTTCTTGAAGGCCAAGAGTCTCTCTTTCACAGCAGGAGTCAACCTAAGATGGGAAACGGATATAGCTGCACAATAAACAAGAGAATATTAGTGATCCTTATCCTGAGGAATAAGTTCTATGGTGATCCTTCTAGGATCCTACCATGGGTAGCCCACTCCTTGGGCAAATCCTTCCCGTTAGGGATGGTATCTCTCCTTACAAAAAAGAACCGCCGCTTCCAGTTCAGGTCATTTTTGGTAACTTTGAGAACATGATGCTCTTCTCCGGTCTTTCGTTTGAACAAATATCGGTGGGATCCAAAAGTTCTAAGATCATACATCTCACCCAACTCCGCCATACCCAGATCAATCCCATCTTGTTCGATGATCCTTTCAAGGGTGTATAAAACCCTCCAGATCATCGGCATAGCCTGGATATAGCATATGCCGGTAAGGGAGAAAAAAGACTCGGTGAACTGAGGGAAAGGATATGAGTATCCTATCATGAAAGGAGTGACCGGGAAAGCTACCCAAGTCTCAGAGATATAATCGCTCAAAGCGGTAGGACTAAAAGACTTGAAAAGGGTTTCCGCCGGGAAGCAATGACGGATTTTATCGAATTGAGGGTCGGTAAAGCAACACCTCTCGGTGGGGGAATCCTTGATGATCCCTTGACACTTCAAGGGGCTGCTCTTCTTAGGATCCTTACAGGGAGAGTTCCGGAGCAACATCTTTCACAGAACGATGGAAAAAGAAAAGAAAAACAGAGCAAGGAAGAAAGAAGATAAAGGGGAATACCTGTTCAATCCTCTGGTCGCGGTTATAAAGGGAAGAGTTCCTGAATTTAAATGCAAACGATCCTATCCCTATCTCTATTTATAATCATGATTGTGCAGGGCTGTCACCTCCATGACGTCAGATCGCAACGGATAGTTCCACCCTAACGGCTATATATCCGTTGAGTTAGTTATAGATAAGACCGGCAAAATATAACTCGTCTATATTACCTAAATACTCCTTATATTTTGGGGGCAATTGTTAGGGCTGGATTTTTATGACCTATGATCCTTACTTGGTATCCTAACAAGTGATCCTTGTTTCTTTGGCAGATAGTGATCCTCAGAAGAGCTCCAGGATCAGGATCATGGATCATCCTAAGGATCCTCATACTAACGATTGTTCTCTTTGGATTTAATGTTGTTTTGCAGGAATTACGAGTTGGACCAGGTCTTAGCAACATAAACAAGGAATCTGTCACGCTAATTTCGTACATGCGTAATCAAAGATGGACGTTATGGAGAATATGGAAACTCAGCACAATTCAAGGGCAATTAATTAGGCTAAATTTACTTCTATTTCTAAAGGGGTAACGAGCTAGTAGTTAGGTGATTTGCCTAAAATACAACCACACACACTTGTATAAATTGCACTCTTCGGCATTTGGAAGACAGAACACATTTCTCACACGCTTTAGCATACGATACTATAGTTGTTTTGGTCAAAAATCACACAAGGATAATGTAACCAAACTTTATGTAAACGGGGTATGATGCTTGGTTAATTATGAAAGTAAAGGATCACTTCTGTGATAAAGATGCAAAGACACAATGATTTATACGAGGAAAAAGCCCTTGATCAATGTATGATCTCCGGCATAAAAAACCTCGGGTGATGGCAACTACCGATCACCAACTTCAATATAAGAAAAATAGTTACAACTTCGGATGATAATGAGCTGAGTACAAGGATCACTATTGTTTCGAGTGTCTAAGTGTGTGAGAGTTGCGTTGTATGTCGTGTGTCCTCTTCCAAATGAGGAAGAGTGGTATTTATACGTGTGTAGGTGACCTATTCTAGGTAGCTAAACTAATATTCAGCTCATTACCCCTTTAGAAATGAGATACAATCTAGCCTAAATAGCCGCCCATAAATCAAGCCAAGTTTCCATATCCTGTGCAACGTCTATCTTCAATTAAGCTCTTGCCATAATTGTGAAGACGCGTCCCTTGATCATGATGCCTAGAGCGTATCCTGCTAGATGTACCTGCAAAACAATATTGTATTAAGCGGAAGTGGCCGTTAGTATGAGGATCACTATAATGTCCCATGATCCTGATCCTGAAGTCCTGCTGAGGATCACTGTCTGCCAAAGAAACAAGGATCACTGGTTAGGATCACGTATAAGGATCACCTATAATAAAAATCCAGCCCCAACAATTGCCCCCAAAATATAAGGAGTTAATTGTAAATAGACGAGTTATATTTTGTTTCGATCTTATCTCTAACGGGCGACTCCAAGAAACTAGCCGTTACACCCGGACTAGCCGTTGCGATCATCACGTCATAGATGTGACAATCCCTGCAGATCATGATTATAAATAGGAGATAGGGTGAGGATCAGTTTGTATTTAAATTCAAGATACACTCCCTTTATATTCTGCACCGAAGATTGATCAGGTATTCTTCTCTTTCTCTCTTTTTTCTCTTTGCTCTGTTTTCTGCTCCTACTCTGTTTCCGTCCCGTCACAAATATGTTGCTCCGGAATTCTCCACACAAGGATTCCAAGAAGGATAGTCCCTTAAAAAGCCAGGGGATTATCAAGGATTCTCCTACGGAGAGGTGCTGCTTTACTGATGTTCACATAGACAAAATTCGTCATTGCTTTCCGGCGAATACTGTTTTCAAGTCCTTCACACCTACCGCTCTGAGTGACTCTGTTTCGAATACCTGGGTGGCTTTTCCTGCTACTCCATTCGCCATAGGGTATTCATATCCTTTTCCATCGTTCACCCAATCTTTCTTTTCCTTAACCGGCATCTCATATATCCAAGCTATGCCGATGATCTGGAGGGTTCTGTATACCTTTGAGAGGATCATCGAGCAGGAAGGGATTGATTTGGGGATGGCGGAGTTAGCTGAGTTTTACGATCTCACCACCTTTGGTTCTCACCGGTATTTGTTGAAATGGAAAGCCGGGGAGGATCATCCTGTCTTCAAGGTCACTAAGAACGATACAAACTGGAAGCGTCGCTTTTTCTTTGTTAGGAGGGATTCCATCCCGGATGGGAAGGATCTGCCCAAGGAATGGGCCACTCATGGTAGGGTAGAGGATCCTCGAAGGATCACTATCAGTCCTGTCTCATATGATGAGGATCACTGATGTCTTTTTTTCCTTTATGCAGCTATCTCCGTTGCTCACCTAAAATTGACCCCTGCTGCGAGAGAAAGAGTGTTAGCTTTTAAAAAGCTTGATCCTGAAGTTAGAAGCTTCCAAGTCACCATCCAAGATTCACAAGAAGTATCCTCTGCGTCTGCCACCATGTCAAGTAAGTATCCTTATAGAAAATAAGTTATATGTAAAATTGCTCGATTAATAAGGGAACTTATCTTGTTTTTTTTTTTTTTTTTTGATTATGTAGGTGCTGGAAAGTTTGCCAGGTCTGTTAAGTCTGCTTCTAAATTTGGGATAGACGACCTTGCCAACGTTAAGTCTTCGAAGAAGAAGGCTCCTGTTGCCAGTCCTTCAGTATCAGCTCCTAAAGCACCTATCCGAGGCAAAGGGAAGAAGAGGAAGGCTTCAGATGATCTCCAAGGATTTCCCCTCCTCCGTCAGCAATTCCTTGACTACGTGAATGAGGTAAGGATCACTGCCCCTGTTTCGAATATCCTGTTTGTGTATCCTGTTTCTTTGAGGATCATCCGGTTCTGAACTTACCTCATTTCCGTCTTTGCAGAAACTTGCCGAGATCGAGACCTATCTTGGCCATGTTGAGGATCAAGAGAGCCAGATTGCCGACCTTCAACAAATGGGCGTGCTTAAGGATCTCAAGATAGCAGATCTTGAGAAGGAGCTCCGGGCCACGAAGGATGAGGCTGCTCAGAGGTTGATCGATATGGATAACGAGAAGCAGGAGATCACCCAAGATGCCAAGGTCTCCGCGGCAATTGCTATGTACAAGATACAACTTCAGATGGCTGAGGAGGCTCAGGATCCTTCCTTTGAGAAGAGCACATGGGATGTTGAAGGCTGGAAGGCAAGATTGGCAGAGCTGGAGGATGAGGACGAAGCAGAGGAGATCCCCATGCTGGAAGGTGGTGATGCTGAGAAGGATCAGGGTGGAGAAGCTAGTGGTGATGGAGCAGCAAAGGTGTGAGCTGCTGGATTGGGCGATGATGGATATTGTTGACTAGGCCGGAGCCCAATTTTTTAGGTTTGGTAGTGGTTTTTTGTGGTTGTTGATGGTTTGAAACAATTATGGTCTGTAATCTCTGAACAATAGTTTCTTAGGGTTAAGGATCCTGGATCCTTTGAACAATAGGTAGGATTACAAAAGGTGGAGGGATCCTCTGTTTGGGGGATGAAACCTTTGTGATCCTGCCGCTTTTAATTTCCTGCACAATGCTAAGACCGCATAGACAATGGACACCCTTTGCCAACCCATGTGGACGGGCCACGTTTTGCTGGTAGAAATGTGGGTTGGCAATTTTGACAACTTTCTTGAAAGGGTTAATGATCCTTTTGTTTAATAATATAATTTTAACTTTTCTGGCTTATCTCGTGTTGTTATCCTTATCTTCTTGTTTCTTAGTTGTTTTTGTAGTATATTTGTTAAAGTGGCAAGAGTTGAAAATATATTTAACAGAGTTAGGATATGATCCTAGATCAAATATCCTGATATTGAAAATATTCAAAGTATTTTAGTTCAAGGACCATAGGTTTGGTTGTCAAAGTTTAAGGGTTGGTTAGGATAATGAGTATAATCAAAATAGTCAAGGATCATACCTGAGGATCCAAGTTAGGATCCTAACCTTCAACCGAGACAGTCGTAGATAAGATTTTACTAGATAATAAGGATTAAGGATCCTTATGTGTTTTAACTTTGACAATCCTGAAAAACGAAGCACAATTTGGGACTAAGCCAATGTAAGAAATAAATTAGTAACTGGGGACATGCCCAAAGGATAACTGAGAATGATCCCGGAGGATCACTGGGGACAAGCCCAAAGGATAACTGGGGACAAGCCCAAAGGATCGTATGTAAACTGGAGTATGGCCCTTACTGGCGACTATCCAAACTTAGTGACATGAAAATGTCAAAACCTTAGCTAACGTGAAAACGTTAGAAACCTTAGGAACGGATGTATGGTACGTCTACCATTATACGTAGGATCCTAAATATAGCCAGTACGATGAGGTTGTCAGCCCCGGAAGTGGGTACTGGTCCCAAAGACGTGAACTATATCAGGATCGTCGTGCGCTGCTGGCGGAAACTGGGGATAATCCCAAGGATAACTGGGGTTGGACCCAAAGACTTGCGGTGCTTTCGAAGATCTTTGACGATATGCGGAGGATACCTGAACTAACATAACTCAAATGGTTCGTGAGAAGAGGATTTGGGATTCGTGATCCTCATCCTTAGGTAAAAAGTAAGAAAATGTAATAGTTTCTAGGATAAGCATATTACCAGAGTAAGGATCACTGATATCACCGGGATCCTTCAAGGATACTTTAATGTAAGGATCACATGCATGAAGGATCATGTTCACATGAAATATTTCTTTAAGTGAACAGCATTCCAGGCTCTTGGTAACAAGTTTCCTTCCATGGTTAGCAACCTGTATGCCCCCTTTCCTGCTTCAGCTTCAATCAAGTAGGGACCTTCCCATTTTGGTGCTAACTTCCCGTCGGCAGGATTGATAGTATTTTGAAATGCTTTTCTTAACACCATATCTCCGACTTGGAACTTCCTTATTCTGACATTTTTGTTGTAGGCACCAGCCATTTTTTGTTGGTAGCTTGCCATCCTTATCCTAGCTAGATCCCTGATTTCCTCAATAGTATCCAAATCCTGTGCTAGGATTGTAGCATTTTCTTCAGGATCACGAGCACTTGTTCTAGCAGTTGGGATCACCATTTCTGTTGGGATCACTGCTTCTGCCCCAAATACTAAAGAGAAAGGTGTTTGACCAGTGGCATTCTTGGGAGTTGTCCTATCAGCCCATAGCACATAAGGTAACTCCTCTGCCCATTTCCCCTTCTTGGATCCTAGTTTCTTCTTCAGATTGTTGATGATGATCTTGTTGGATGATTCTGCTTGACCATTGGCTTGTGGATGAACTGGTGTTGATGTTATCATCTTGATTCCCCAACTGTCACAAAAGTTAGTGGTTCTACTTCCAATGAATTGGGAGCCATTATCACATACAATTTCAGAGGGAATGCCAAATCTGGTTATAATATTTCTTTTGATGAAGGATATGACTTCCTTTTCTCTGACTTGGGCGAAGGCTTCAGCTTCTATCCACTTAGAAAAATAGTCAGTCATGGCAAGCATAAATACTTTTCCACCAGGTGCTTTAGGAAGCTTGCCAACTATATCCATTCCCCATCTCATGAATGGCCAAGAGGATGGTATTGGGTGTAAAAATTCAGCTGGCTGATGGAGAATATTGCTATGTCTTTGGCAAGGATCACACTTCTTAGCATACTCTACAGCATCCCTTTTCATGGTTGGCCAGTAGTATCCTGTTCTAAGGATCCTTGAGAACAATGCTCTGCCCCCAGTGTGGTTTCCACAATCTCCTTCGTGGAAATCTTTCAATACTTCTTCAATTTCAGGATCCTCAATACATCTCAAATATGGTCCCGCAAGAGATCGCTTATATAATACATCATTCAAAATTGTGAACTGAGATACCTTAATCCGGAAAGCTCTAGGATTTTCTTCCATCGGAATCTCCCCGTGTTGCAAGTATCTCATGATTGGTGAGATCCATGATCCTGAATAAGGTTGAGCTTCTTCACTAGGGATCATCGCAGTATCCTCTTCTATTTCCATGGCCACCTGATTTTTGATAGCAGGAGCCAGGATATGGATGATAGGGATACTTATATCTTCTGGAATCTTCAAGGATGATCCTAGGTTGGCCAATGCATCAGCCTCTGTGTTTTCCTCCCTTGGTACCTGTGTCAAGCTGAAAGAAACAAAGGAGAGTGCCAATTCTTTGACTATCTCTAAATACTTGGTTAGTTTTTCACCTTTAACAGCATAGGACCCATTAAAGTGATTAGTGATCAACAATGAGTCTACATATACTTCGAGATATTTTACCCCCATATCCTTAGCGACTTGCAAGCCAGCAACTAAGGCTTCATATTCAGCCTCATTGTTAGTTGCTTGGAACTCACAGGCTATGGAGTGGGGTATTATGTCCCCCTGTGGCGATTTTAGTAGGATCCCGAGCCCTGTGCCCTTGACATTTGAGGATCCGTCAGTGTGTAATATCCAAGGATCCTTGGTTTCATCCAGCTGCTGGACCTCCAATTCTGCTTCTTTTTGTAGATCACTACTGAAATCAGCCACAAAGTCGGCTAAGGCTTGTGATTTAATGGCTGTTCTTGGTTCATATCTTATATCATGGGCACTAAGCTTCACTGCCCACTTAGCCATTCTCCCTGACATCTCCGGTTTCCTGAGGACATTCTTAATTGGAAAATTAGTTTTAACAACAATAGTATGGGTTTCAAAATAATGCCTTAACTTAGTGGATGCCATGATTAATGCAAGAATAAGTTTTTCGAGGTGTGAGTACCTGGATTCGGCATCAAGTAGACTTTTACTTACATAGTAGATAGGATATTGTGTACCTTCGTGATCCTTGACAAGGACAGCACTTACAGCGGTTGAGGATACCGCCAGGTATAAGGATAACACATCTCCTTTTTTTTGGTTTTACTAATGCTGGTGCTGAGGACATATATTCTTTAAGGGCTTGTAAAGCGTTCTCATGCTTCTCAGTCCATTCAAACTTCTTATTCTTCCTTAGGATATCGTAGAATTCTTTGCATTTTTCTGAGGATTTCGATATGAACCTGTTCAAAGCTGCTATCCTGCCTGTCAGTCTTTGAACATCCTTGGCATTGGCAGGAGACTTGATATTTACTAATGCTTTGATTTGTTCCGGGCTTGCTTCAATGCCCCTCTGAGTTACTGTTTTGGTCAAAAATCACACAAGGATAATGTAACCAAACTTTATGAAAACGGGGTATGATGCTTGGTTAATTATGAAAGTAAAGGATCACTTCTGTGATAAAGATGCAAAGACACAATGATTTATACGAGGAAAAAGCCCTTGATCAATGAATGATCTCCGGCATAAAAAACCTCGGGTGATGGCAACTACCGATCACCAACTTCAATATGATAAAAATGTAGTTACAACTTCGGATAGTAATGAGCTGAGTACAAGGATCACTGAGTGTCTAAGTGTTTGAGAGTTGTGTCGTATGTCGTGTATGTTCTTCCGAATGAGGAAGAGTGGTATTTATACATGTGTGGGTGACCTATTTTAGGTAAAATGACTAAATATCAGCTCATTACCCCTTTAGAAATAAAGATAATCTAGCCTAAATTGCTGCCCATGAATCAAGCCATGTTTCCATATCCTGTGCAACGTCTATCTCTGATTTAGCTCTTGCCATATTTGTGAAGACGCGTCCCTGGATCATGGTCTTTAGAGCATATCCTGCTAGATGTTCCTGCAAAACAATATTGTATTTAAGCGGAAGTGGCCGTTAGTATGAGGATCACCATAATGTCCCATGATCCTGATCCTGAAGTTCTGCTGAGGATCACTGTCTGCCAAAGAAACAAGGATCACTGGTTAGGATCATGTGTAAGGATCACCTATAAAAATCCAGCCCTAACAATTGCCCCCAAAATATAAGGAGTTAATTGTAAATAGACGAGTTATATTTTGTTTCGATCTTATCTCTAACGGGCGACTCCAAGAAACTAGCCGTTATGCTCGGACTAGCCGTTGTGATCATTACGTCAGAGATGTGACAATCCTGCAGATCATGATTATAAATAGGAGATAGGGTGAGGATCAGTTTGTATTTAAATTCGAGATACACTCCCCTTATATTCTGCACCGAAGGTTGTTCAGGTATCCTCTTCTTCTCTCTTTCCCTTCTTCCTTTTCTTTACTCTGTTTTTTCTACTCCGTCTCTGTTTCTATTCCGTCACAAAACATGTTGCTCCGGAATTCTCCACACAAGGATTCCAAGAAGGATAGTCCCTTAAAAAGCCAGGGGATTATCAAGGATTCTCCTACGGAGAGGTGTTGCTTTAGTGATGCTCACGTAGACAAAATTCGTCACTGCTTTCCGGCGAATGCCGTTTTTAAATCCTTTGATCCTACTGCTTTGAGCGACTATATCTCGGATGTCTGGGTGGCTTTTCCTGCTACCCCGTTTGCTATAGGGTACTCGTATCCTTTTCCAGACTTTACCCAGTCTTTCTTTTCCTTAACCGGCATCTCTTACATCCAAGCTATGCCGATGATCTGGAGGGTTCTTTATACCTTCGAGAGGATCATCGAGCAGGAAGGGATTGATCTGGGAATGGCGGAGTTAGCTGAGTTTTACGATCTCACCACCTTCGGTTCTCACCGATATTTGTTGAAACGGAAAGCTGGGGAGGATCACCCAATCTTCAAAGTTACTAAGAATGATACCAACTGGAAACGTCGGTTTTTCTTTGTTAAGAGGGATTCAATCCCGGATGGGAAGGATTTGCCCAAGGAATGGGCCACTCATGGTAGGGTAGAGGATCCTCGAAGGATCACTATCAATCCTGTCTCATATGATGAGGATCGCTGATGTCTTTTTTCCTTTGTCTTTTATGCAGCTATTTCCATTGCTCGTCTGAAATTAACCCCTGCTGCAAAAGAGAGAGTGTTAGCTTTTAAAAAGCTTGATCCTGAAGTTAGAAGCTTCCAAATCATTATCCAAGATTCTCAAGAGATATCCTCTGCATCTGCCACAATGTCAAGTAAGTATCCTCATAAAAAGTAAGTTTTATGTAAAAGTATTTAATTTAATAAGGGAACTTATCTTGTTTTTGAATTGTGTAGGTGCTGGAAAATCTGCCAGGTCTGTTAAATCTGCCTCCATATTTGGGATAAGTGATCTTGCCAATGTCACATCTTCAAAGAAGAAGAAGGCTCCTGCTGCTAGTCCTTCAGCATCAGCTCCCAAAGCATCTATCCGGGGCAAGGGAAAAAAGAGGAAAACCTCTGAAGATCTCCAAGGATTTCCCCTCCTCCGTCAGCAATTCCTCGACTACGTGAATGAGGTAAGGATCACTGCCCCTGTTGGTTATCCGTCTCACATATCCTGTTTGTATATTCTGCTTTTCTTGAGGATCATCTGATCCTAAGCTTATCTTTTTTCTCCTGTTGCAGAAACTTGCCGAGATTGAGACCTATCTGGGCCATGTTGAGGACCAGGAGAGCCAAATTGCCGATCTCCAGCAAATGGGTGTGTTAAAGGATCTCAAGATAGGAGATCTTGAGAAGGAACTCCGGGTCATGAAGGCTGAGGCTGCTCAGAGGTTGATCGATATGGATAACGAGAAGCAGGAGATCACCCAAGATGCTAAGGTGTCCGCGGCAATTGCTATGTATAAGATACAACTTCAGATGGCCGAGGAGGCTCAGGATCCTACCTTTGACAAAAGCTCGTGGGATGTTGAGGGTTGGAAGGCAAGGTTGGCAGACCTGGAGGACGAGGATGAGGCTGAGGAGATCCCCATGCTGGAAGGTGGTGATGCTGAGAAGGATCAAGGCGGAGATGCTGGTGGTGATGAAGCAGCGAAGGTGTAGGCTGCATGATTGGGCGATGATGGATATTTCGAGACTAGGCCGGAGCCCAATTTTTTAGGATTGGTAGTGGTTTTTTGTGATAGTGGTGTTTGTGAACAATTATGGTTTGTAATTTTCGAACAATAGTTTTAGGGTTAAGGATCCTAGATCCTTTGAACAATAGGTAGGATTACAAAAGGTGGAGGGATCCTCTGTTTGGGGGATGAAGCCTTTGTGATCCTGCCGCTTTAATTTTCCTGCATAATGCTAAGACCGCATAGACAATGGACACCCTTTGCCAACCCATGTGGACGGGCCACGTTTTGCTGGTAGAAACGTGGGTTGGCAATTTTGACAACTTTCTTGAAAGGGTTAATGATCCTTTTGTTTAATAATATAACTTTAACTTTTGTGGCTTATCTCGTGTTGTTATCCTTATCTTATTGTTTCTTAGTTGTCTTTGTAATGTATTTGCAAGAGTTGAAAATATATTCAATAAATTTAGGATATGATCCTAGATCAAATATCCTGATATTTGAAATTATTCAAAGTATTTTAGTTCAAGGATCATAGGTCTGGTTGTCAAAGTATAAGGGTTGGTTAGGATAATGAATAATGAAATTAAAAATAGTTAAGGATCATACCTGAGGATCCAAGTTAGGATCCTAACCTTTAATCGGAACAACCATAGGTAAAACTTTAATGGATAATAAGGATTAAGAATCCTTAATTGTTTAACTTCGAAAACCTGAGAAAATGGAACATAACTTGGGACTAAGCCAATATAAAAGATAAGTTAGTAACTGGGGACAAGCCCAAAGGATAACTGAGAATGATCCCAGAGGATCACTGGGGACAAGCCCAAAGGATAACTGGGGACGATCCCGGAGGATCACTGGGGACAAGCCCAAAGGATGACTAGGGATGATCCCAGAGGATCACTGGGGACAAGCCCAAAGGATCGTATGTAAACTGGAGTATGGCCCATTCTGGCAACTATCCAAACTTAGTGACATGAAAATGTCAAAACCTTAGCTAACGTGAAAACGTTAGAAACCTTAGGAACGGATGTATGGTGCGTCCACCATTATACGTAGGATCCTAAATATAGCCAGTACAATGAGGTTGTCAGCCCCGAAAGTGGGTACTGGTCCCAAAGACGTGAACTATACCAGGATCATCGTGCGCTGCTGGCGGAAACTGGGGATAATCCCAAGGATAACTGGGGTTGGACCCAAGGATCTGTGGTGCTCTTGGAGATCTTTGACGATTTGCTGAAGATACCTGAACTATCATAACTCAAATGGTTTGTGAGTAGAGGATGAAGGATACATGATCCTTATCCTTAGGCAACAAGTAAGAAAATGCAATAGTTTTAGGATAAGCATATTACCAGAGTAAGGATCACTGATATCTCCGGGATCCTTCAAGGATACTTCAATGTAAGGATCACATTCATGAAGGATCATGTTCACATGAAATACTTCTTTAAGTGAACAGCATTCCAGGCTCTTGGTAACAAGTTTCCTTCCATGGTTAGCAACCTATATGCCCCCTTTCCTGCTTCAGCTTCAATCAAGTAGGGACCTTCCCATTTTGGTGCTAGTTTCCCGTCAGCAGGATTGATAGTATTTTGAAATGCTTTTCTCAACACCATATCTCCGACTTGAAACTTCCTTATCCTGACATTTTTGTTGTAGGTACCAGCCATTCTTTGTTGGTAGCTTGCCATCCTTATTCTAGCTAGATCCCTGATTTCCTCAATAGTATCCAAATCCTGAGCTAGGATTGCAGCATTTTCTTCAGGATCACGAGCAATTGTTCTAGCAGTTGGGATCACCATCTCTGTTGGGATCACTGCTTCTGCCCCAAATACTAAAGAGAAAGGTGTTTGGCCAGTGGCATTCTTGGGAGTTGTCCTATCAGCCCATAGCACATAAGGTAACTCTTCTGCCCATTTCCCTTTCTTGGATCCTAGCTTCTTCTTCAGATTGTTGATGATGATCTTGTTGGATGATTCTGCTTGACCATTGGCTTGTGGGTGAACTGGTGTTGATGTGATCATCTTGATTCCCCAACTGTCACAAAAGTTAGTGGTTCTGCTTCCAATGAATTGGGAGCCATTATCACATACAATTTCAGAGGGAATGCCAAATAATGTTTCTTTTAATGAAGGATATGACTTCCTTTTCTCTGACTTGAGCGAAGGCTTCAGCTTCTATCCACTTGGAAAAATAGTCAGTCATGGCAAGCATAAATACTTTTCCACCAGGTGCTTTAGGGAGCTTGCCAACTATATCCATTCCCCATCTCATGAATGGCCAAGAGGATGGTATGGGGTGTAGTAATTCAGCTGGTTGGTGAAGGATATTGCTATGTCTTTGGCAAGGATCACACCTCTTAGCATACTCTATAGCATCCCTTTTCATGGTTGGCCAGTAGTATCCTGTTCTAAGGATCCTTGAGAATAATGCCCTGCCCCCAGTGTGGTTTCCACAATCTCCTTCATGGAAGTCTCTCAACACTTCTTCAATTTCAGGATCCTCAATACATCTTAAATATGGTCCTGCAAGGGATCGTTTATATAGCATATTATTTAAGATTGTAAATTGAGATACCTTGATCCTGAAAGCTCTAGGATTTTCTCCCATTGGGATCTCTCCGTTTTGCAAGTATTTCATGATTGGTGGGATCCATGATCCTGAATAAGATCGAGCTTCTTCACTAGGGGTTACTGCAGTATCCTCTTCTATTTCCATGGCTACTTGATTTTCAATAGCAGGAGCCAGGATATGGATGATAGGGATACTTATATCTTCTGGAATTTTTAAAGATGATCCTAGGTTGGCCAATGCATCAGCTTCCGTGTTATCCTCCCTTGGTACCTGTGTTAAGTTAAAAGAAACAAAAGAGAGTGCCAATTCTTTGACTATCTCTAAATATTTGGTTAGTTTTTCACCTTTAACAGCATAGGATCCATTAAAGTGATTGGTGATTAATAATGAATCTACATATACTTCGAGATATCTTACCCCCATATCCTTAGCAATCCGTAAGCCAGCAATTAAGGCTTCATATTCAGCCTCATTGTTAGTTGCTTGGAACTCACAGGCTATGGAGTGGGGTATTATGTCCCCCTGTGGCGATTTTAGTAGTATCCCGAGCCCTGTGCCCTTGACGTTTGAGGATCCATCGGTGTGTAGTATCCAAGGATCCTTGGTCTCATCCAGCTGCTGGACTTCCAATTCTGCTTCTTTTTGTAGATCACTACTGAAATCAGCCACAAAGTCAGCTAATGCTTGGGATTTAATGGCTGTTCTTGGCTCGTATCTTATATCATGGGCACTAAGCTTTACTGCCCACTTAGCCATTCTTCCTGACATCTCTGGTTTCCTGAGGACATTCTTAATTGGAAAATTAGTTTTAACAACAATAGTATGGGTTTCAAAATAATGCCTTAACTTAGTCGATGCCATGATTAATGCAAGGATAAGTTTTTCGAGGTGTGAGTACCTGGATTCGGCATCAAGTAGGCTTTTACTTACATAGTAGATAGGATATTGTGTACCTTCGTGATCCTTAACAAGGACAGCACTTACAGCGGTTGAGGATACCGCTAGATATAAGGATAACACATCTCCTTTTTCCGGTTTTGCTAATGCTGGTGCTGAGGATATATATTCTTTGAGGGCTTATAGAGCGTTCTCATGTTTCTCAGTCCATTCAAACTTCTTATTCTTCCTTAGGATATCGTAGAATTCTTTGCATTTTTCTGAGGATTTCGATATGAACCTGTTCAAAGCTGCTATCCTGCCTGTCAGTCTTTGGACATCCTTGGCATTGCCAGGAGATTTGATATTTATCAATGCTTTGATTTGTTCCGGGCTTGCTTCAATGCCCCTCTGGGTTACCATGTATCCTAAGAACTTTCCTGCCTTAACACCAAAATGGCATTTTGAAGGATTAAGTTTCATGTTGTAATGATCAAGGATATCGAATGCTTCTTCTAAGTCCTTTAGGTGATCCTCAGCTTTCTTTGATTTGACCACCATATCATCTATGTACACCTCCATAGTTTTTCCAATTTGATTCTTGAACATCATATTTACCAGCCTTTGATATGTTGCACCTGCATTTCTTAGTCCAAAAGGCATGGCAATATAACAATATAAACCGGTTGGGGTCATAAAGGCTGTATCCTCTTGGTCAGATGGTTCCATCTGGATTTGTTGGAACCCAGATGATGCATCCGTAAAGGTTAACAGTTCATGCCCCGCTGTTGCATCCACCATGGAGTCAATGTGGGGTAATGGGAAAGGATCCTTGGGACATGCCTTATTCAAATCAGTGAAATCGACACATACCCTCCACTTTCCGTTTTTCTTTTGGACAACAACCACATTGGCTAACCATTTTGGATACTTTACCTCTCTGATCATACCTGCTCGAAGTAGTCTCTCTACTTCTTCTTGGATAATGGCATTCCTTTCTGGTGCAAACTTCCTCCTTTTTTGATGGATTGGTTTGATAGACCTGTCAATGCCAAGTTTGTGAGTAATAATATCCTTAGATATACCTGTCATATCTTCATGTTTCCAAGCGAAGGTAGATTTTCTTCTTTTGAGGAAGGATATCATGTCTTCTTTCATCTTGCCAAGGATCCCTGATCCGATATAGATTTTTTGATTCAGGATCACTAGGATCCAAGAGGATTTCATCTACATCTTGTTCCCTTGCCTCCAAGACATTCCTTGGAGGATACTGTAATTGCTATTGCTCCCTTGGCTTCGAGGTTGGCTTCATAGATGAGGTATAGCAATCCTTAGCCTCTTGCTGATCACTGTCGATCTTGATTATCCCCCATGGGCTAGGGAGCTTCACACATTGATGGTAGGTAGATGGAACTGCTTTCATGTCATGTATCCAAGGCCTGCCAAGGATAACGTTGCAACAAGATAAACAGTCAATAACACAAAATTTTTGATAATTATGTAATCCTTCCACGTAGATTGGGAGTTTGATGTCCCCCAGAGTTTTCTTCGTTTCTCCACTGAATCCAACAAGCACGGAGGATCTTGGTATGATGTCTGATTCTGGGATTCCCATCTTCTTCAAGACATCAAGCTGGATAATGTTCACTGAGCTCCCTCCGTCAATAAGGATCCTGCGGACAAAATGATTAGAGATAAAGAGAGTGATAACTAAGCTATCATGGTGAGGATCCTGAACATTAATGCGATCATCCTCATCAAATGTTATCATCTTCCCTTCTGAGACACTTGAGGTTCTAATAGGCCTTTCTCCATTATCCATTTTTGATTCTTTTGCATGTCTTTTGGCCGCTGAAAAGGATGTACCACAAATGTCCGATCCTCCGGATATAAAGTTAATCACTTGTGCGTCTGCCGGAGGTGCTGGAGCCTTTTCAGGGATCCTTTCAGGATCCTGGGTCCTTTGCTTTTTTCTCCCCAATAATTCTTTTAGATGCCCCTTGCTTAGCAGGTATCCGATTTCTTTTCTTAAGGCTATGCAATCTTCAGTTAGATGCCCGAAATCCTCATGGTATGCACACCATTTGGACTTATCTTTAGTCCCGGATGGTTTATCATTCTTCCTGGGCCATCTAGCTTTTTCACCTAGATTCTGCATTGCAAGGATCAGTTCATGATTATCGACGGAAAAACAATATTCTGAGATTGGAGGATATTCTTCATCATCCTCTTCTTGGTCAACAGCATGCACATTCTTGTTCTCGTTTCTATGGTAGGATTTGAACTTGTTGCTTTTGAAGGAGGATCCTTGCTTATCTTGTTTTGAGGATCCTACTTGTCTTTCCTGGATCCTCTTGTCATCCTCTAGCCGGATAAACCTGAGTGCTCGAGTTCTTACTTCATCTAAATTCCTGCATGGTGTCATAACAAGATCATCATAGAATAATGAATCCTTAAGCAGTCCCATTTTGAAGGCTTCAACAGCCGTAGCCATATCCAAGTTGGGAATGTCCAAGGATTCTTTACTAAATTTAGTTATATAATCCCTTAATGATTCGTTATGATTTTGAGTTATCCTGTATAAATCGCTAGTTAATTTTTCAAATTTTCTACTACAAGAGAATTGGTTATTGAATAAATTAACTAAATTAGCAAATGAAGTAATAGAGTAGGGGGGAAGACTTAGCAGCCATTTAAGAGCTGATCCAGTTAGAGTGGATCCAAATCCTTTACATAGGCATGCTTCTTTCAACTTTTCTGGGATAGGATTGATTTCCATCCTTTCCCTGTATTGTGCTATATGCTCCTCTGGATCCGTTGTGCCATCATACAGCTTCATGGTAGGGATATGGAACCTTTTGGGTACCTCTGCATCACAAATTGGTGGTGCAAAGCGAGATACCTTGTGGCTTCCATCTGCAATCTCTGGGATAGGCTTGACTACCCCTGGAACACTTGAGATCATGTCCTTTAGTTTCTGTAATTCCCTGGCCATAGCGTGATTGGTACCTGTATCCTGCATGAATCCAAGGTTAGTGGTAGGATAATTATTTAAAGTGTTACCTCCCATTGGGTTTAAGTTAGGGAATCCATATTGCTGGGATTTTGGAACAACGGCGGGACCAGTGGAAGCAATGGTCTGCATTGGAATGAAGTCCCCTTGATGGACATCTAGACTTCCTGTTTGCAAACTTTTTAGGGATCCTGGCATCTGTAAGGATCCTGGTATCTGGGATGATCCTGGAATGAGGGAGGATCCTTGAACCTGGGATGATCCTGGAATGAAGGAGGATCCTTGAACCTGGGATGATCCTGGAACAAAAGAGGATCCTTGGCCCTGGAATGATCCCGGAATCATGAAGGATCCCATGTATTGAGGATAGGATCCTATTGGCTGAAAATGTGAATCTGATGTCTGAGTCATTACTGCCGGGTTGAGACGTGATCCTCTTGACTCCCCTATGATTTGCACGTCGGGGATCCCTGATGGCTGGGAAGTGATCATTGGAGTATCGAAGCTCAAGGATTTGGGCATCAGTGGAGAATGATCCTCTGCCGCTTTCTTTTGTCTTTTGAGATCTCCAATTTCCCTGAGGATCCTTTCGTTGGTTTCATCTTGCCGCTTCATACGATCCTTCATCTGCAAAATTAAAGCAAATACATCACTAGTACTGGGAATAGAAGAATTCATAGCAGAAGAAGATAGAGGTTTAGAGGAAGTGGGAGTTGATGTCTTCTCAGTATTTTTCTGAGATCCTGCCGGTGGAGGAGGCAAGGTAATCTGTGATGAGGTGACTGCAGACATCGCCGTGGACGTGTTCTTCAATGATGAAGCCATGTAACTCTTTGAAATGATTTCGAACAAAAGATTTTCTTATGAATGAAGCACCAATTGCCCCACGGTGGGCGCCAAACTGTTTTGGTCAAAAATCACACAAGGATAATGTAACCAAACTTTATGAAAACGGGGTATGATGCTTGGTTAATTATGAAAGTAAAGGATCACTTCTGTGATAAAGATGCAAAGACACAATGATTTATACGAGGAAAAAGCCCTTGATCAATGAATGATCTCCGGCATAAAAAACCTCGGGTGATGGCAACTACCGATCACCAACTTCAATATGATAAAAATGTAGTTACAACTTCGGATAGTAATGAGCTGAGTACAAGGATCACTGAGTGTCTAAGTGTTTGAGAGTTGTGTCGTATGTCGTGTATGTTCTTCCGAATGAGGAAGAGTGGTATTTATACATGTGTGGGTGACCTATTTTAGGTAAAATGACTAAATATCAGCTCATTACCCCTTTAGAAATAAAGATAATCTAGCCTAAATTGCTGCCCATGAATCAAGCCATGTTTCCATATCCTGTGCAACGTCTATCTCTGATTTAGCTCTTGCCATATTTGTGAAGACGCGTCCCTGGATCATGGTCTTTAGAGCATATCCTGCTAGATGTTCCTGCAAAACAATATTGTATTTAAGCGGAAGTGGCCGTTAGTATGAGGATCACCATAATGTCCCATGATCCTGATCCTGAAGTTCTGCTGAGGATCACTGTCTGCCAAAGAAACAAGGATCACTGGTTAGGATCATGTGTAAGGATCACCTATAAAAATCCAGCCCTAACAGTTACCATGTATCCTAGGAACTTTCCTGCCTTAACACCAAAATGGCATTTTGAAGGATTAAGTTTCATGTTGTAATTATCAAGGATATCGAATGCTTCTTCCAAGTCCCTTAGATGATCCTCAGCTTTCTTTGACTTGACCACCATATCATCTATGTACACCTCCATAGTTTTTCCAATTTGAACTTTGAACATCATATTTACCAGCCTTTGATATGTTGCACCTGCTCGAAGTAGTCTCTCTACTTCTTCTTGAATAATGGCATTCCTTTCTGGTGCAAACTTCCTCCTTTTTTGATGGATTGGTTTGATAGACCTGTCAATGCCAAGTTTGTGAGTAATAATATCCTTAGATATACCTGTCATATCTTCATGTTTCCAAGCAAAGGTAGGTTTTCTTCTTTTGAGGAAGGATATTAAGTCTTCTTTCATCTTGCCAAGGATCCCTGATCCGATATAGATTTTTGATTCAGGATCATTAGGATCCAAAAGGATTTCGTCCACATCTTGTTCCCTTGCCTCCAAGACATCCCTCGGAGGATACTGTAATTGCTATTGCTCCCTTGGTTTCGAGGTTGGCTTCATGGATGAGGTATAACAATCCTTAGCCTCCTGCTGATCACTGTCGATCTTGATTATTCCCCATGGGCTAGGGAGCTTCACACATTGATGGTAGGTAGATGGGACTGCTTTCATATCATGTATCCAAGGCCTGCCAAGGATAACGTTGCAACAAGATAAACAGTCAATAACACAAAATTTTTGGTAATTATGTAATCCTTCCACGTAGATTGGGAGTTTGATGTCCCCCAGAGTTTTCTTCGTTTCCCCACTGAATCCTACAAGCACGGAGGATCTTGGTGTGATGTCTGATTCTGGGATTCCCATCTTCTTCAGGACATCAAGCTGGATAATGTTCACTGAGCTCCCTCCATCAATAAGGATCCTGCGGACAAAATGGTTAGAGATAAAGAGAGTGATGACTAAACTATCATGGTGAGGATCCTGAATGTTAATGCGATCATCCTCATCAAATGTTATCATCTTCCCTTCTGAGACACTTGATGTTCTAATAGGCCTTTCACCATTATCCATTTTTGATTCTTTTGCATGTCTTTTGGCCGCCGAGAAGGATGTACCACAGATGTCTGATCCTCCGGATATAAAGTTGATCACTTGTGCATTTGCCGGAGGTGCTGGAGCTTTTTCGGGGATCCTTTCAGGATCCTGAGTCCTTTGCTTTTTTCTTCCCAATAATTCTTTTAGGTGCCCCTTGCTTAACAGATATCCAATCTCTTTCCTTAAAGCTATGCATTCTTCAGTTAGATGCCCGAAATCCTCATGGTATGCACACCATTTTGACTTGTCTTTAGTCCCGGATGGTTTATCATTCTTCCTGGGCCACCTAGCTTTTTCACCTAGATTCTGCATTGCAAGGATTAGTTCATGATTATCAACGGAAAAACAATATTATGAGATTGGAGGATATTCTTCATCATCCTCTTCTTGGTCAACAGCATGCACATTCTTGTTCTCATTTCTATGGTAGGATTTGAATTTGTTGTTCTTGAAGGAGGATCCTTGCTTCTCTTGTTTTGAGGATCCTACTTGTCTCTCCTGGATCCTCTTGTCATCCTCTAGCCGGATGAACCTGAGTGCTCGAGTTCTTACTTCATCTAGATTCCTGCATGGTGTCATAACAAGATCATCATAGAATAATGAATCCTTAAGCAGTCCCATTTTGAAGGCTTCAACAGCCGTAGCCATATCCAAGTTGGGAATGTCCAAGGATTCTTTACTAAATTTAGTTATATAATCCCTTAATGATTCATTATGATTTTGAGTTATCCTGTACAAATCACTAGTTAATTTTTCAAATTTTCTGCTACAAGAGAATTGGTTATTGAATAAATTAACTAAATTAGCAAATGAAGTAATAGAGTAGGGGGGAAGACTTAGCAGCCACTTAAGAGCTGATCCCGTAAGAGTGGATCCAAATCCTTTACATAGGCATGCTTCCTTCAACTTTTCTGGGATAGGATTGATCTCCATCCTCTCCCTGTATTGTGCTATATGCTCCTCTGGATCCGTTGTGCCATCATACAGCTTCATGGTAGGGATATGGAACCTTTTGGGTACCTCTGCATCACAAATTGGTGGTGCAAAGCGAGATACCTTGTGGCTTCCATCTGCAATCTCTGGGATAGGCTTGACTACCCCTGGAACACTTGAGATCATATCTTTTAGCTTCTGCAGCTCCCTGGCCATAGCATGATTGGTACCTGTATCCTGCATGAATCCATGGTTAGTGGTAGGATAATTATTTAAAGTGTTACCTCCCATTGGGTTCAAGTTAGGGAACCCATATTGCTGGGATTCTGGAACAACGGAGGGACCAGTGGAAGCAATGGTCTGCATTGGAATGAAGTCCCCTTGATGGACATCTAGACTTCCTGTTTGCAAACTTTTTAGGGATCCTGGTATCTGGAAGGATCCTGGTGTCTGGGATGATCCTGGAACGAAGGAGGATCCTTGAACCTGGGATGATCCTGGAACAAAGTAGGATCCTTGAAACTGCTGTGCCCCCGGATAGGCTCCTGAATTCATGAAGGATCCCATGTACTGAGGATAGGATCCTACTGGCTGAAAATGTGAGCCTGATGTCTGAGTCATTGCTGCCGACTTGAGATGTAATCCTCTTGACTCCCCTATGATTTGCACGTCCGGGATCCCTGATGGCTGGGAAGTGATCATTGGAGTATCGAAGCTCAAGGATTTGGGCATCAGTGGGGAATGATCCTCTGCCGCTTTCTTTTGTCTTTTGAGGTCTCCAATTTCCCTGAGGATCCTGTCATTAGTCTCATCCTGCCGCTGCATACGATCCTTCATCTGCAAAATTAAAGCAAATACATCACTAGTACTGGGAATAGAAGAATTCATAGCAGAAGAAGATGGAGGTTTAGAGAAAGTGGAAGTTGATATCTTCTCAGTATTTTTCTGAGATCCTGCCGGTGGAGGAGGCAAAGTGGTCTGTGATGAGGTGACTGCAGACATCGCCGTGGACGTGTTCTTCAATGATGAAGCCATGTAACTCTTTGAAATGATTTCGAACAAAAGATTTTCTTATGAATGAAGCACCAATTGCCCCACGGTGGGCGCCAAACTGTTTTGGTCAAAAATCACACAAGGATAATGTAACCAAACTTTATGTAAACGGGGTATGATGCTTGGTTAATTATGAAAGTAAAGGATCACTTCTGTGATAAAGATGCAAAGACACAATGATTTATACGAGGAAAAAGCCCTTGATCAATGTATGATCTCCGGCATAAAAAACCTCGGGTGATGGCAACTACCGATCACCAACTTCAATATAAGAAAAATAGTTACAACTTCGGATGATAATGAGCTGAGTACAAGGATCACTATTGTTTCGAGTGTCTAAGTGTGTGAGAGTTGCGTTGTATGTCGTGTGTCCTCTTCCAAATGAGGAAGAGTGGTATTTATACGTGTGTAGGTGACCTATTCTAGGTAGCTAAACTAATATTCAGCTCATTACCCCTTTAGAAATGAGATACAATCTAGCCTAAATAGCCGCCCATAAATCAAGCCAAGTTTCCATATCCTGTGCAACGTCTATCTTCAATTAAGCTCTTGCCATAATTGTGAAGACGCGTCCCTTGATCATGATGCCTAGAGCGTATCCTGCTAGATGTACCTGCAAAACAATATTGTATTAAGCGGAAGTGGCCGTTAGTATGAGGATCACTATAATGTCCCATGATCCTGATCCTGAAGTCCTGCTGAGGATCACTGTCTGCCAAAGAAACAAGGATCACTGGTTAGGATCACGTATAAGGATCACCTATAATAAAAATCCAGCCCCAACAATAGTGATCCTTGTACCTAGCTCGTTACCATCCGAAGTTGTAAACATTGTTTGTTATATTGAAGTTTGGTGATCGGTAGTTTCCATCACCCGAGGTTTTTTATGTCGGAGATCATTCATTGATCAAGGGCTTTTTCCTCGTATAAATATTTGTGTCACTTGTGCAATTTATATTGAAGTGATCCTTTACTTTGCTCATCATACCAAGCATCATTCCCCGTTTACAAAGAGTTTGGTTGCATTATCCTTGTGTGATTTTTGACCAAAACACCAACCATCTTGGATACTTGACCTCTCTAATCATACCTGCCCGGAGCAATTTCTCTACCTCTTCCTGGATAATGGCATTTCTTTCTGGTGCAAACTTCCTCCTTTTTTGATGGATCGGTTTGAATGACCTATCAATGCCAAGTTTATGAGTGATAATATCCTTAGATATACCTGTCATATCCTCATGCTTCCATGCAAAGGTAGTTTTTCTTCTTTTGAGGAAGGATACTAGATCTTTTTTCATTTTACCAAGGATCCCTGATCCGATATAGATTTTAGATTCAGGATCATCAGGATCCTTGAGGATTTCTACCACATCCTGCTCTCTCGCCTCCAAGACATCCCTTGGAGGATACTTTGATTGCTATTGCTCCCTTGATTTCGAGGCTGGTTTCATTGATGAGGTGTAGCAATCCTTAGCCTCCTGCTGATCACTATCAATCTTGACTATTCCCCAAGGACTAGGGAGTTTCACACATTGATGGTAGGTAGATGGGACTGCCTTCATATCGTGTATCCAGGGCCTGCCAAGGATAACATTACAACAAGATAAACAGTCAATAACACAAAATTTTTGATAATTATGTAATCCTTCAACATAAATTGGGAGTTTAATGTCCCCCAGGGTGTTCTTGGTTTCGCCACTAAATCCCACGAGCACGGAGGATCTTGGTATGATATCTGATTCAGGGATACCTATTTTCTTTAGAACATCCAGTTGGATAATGTTCACTGAGCTTCCTCCGTCAATAAGGATCCTGCGGACAAAATGGTTAGAAATAAAAAGAGTAATAACTAAACCATCGTGATGAGGATCCTGGATGTCAACACGATCATCCTCATCAAAGGTTATGACTTTTCCTTCAGAGACACTTGATGTTCGAACGGGTCTTTCTCCATTATCCATTTTAGCTTCCTTTGTGTTTTGGTCAAAAATCACACAAGGATAATGCAACCAAACTCTTTGTAAACGGGGAATGATGCTTGGTATGATGAGCAAAGTAAAGGATCACTTAAATATAAATTGCACAAGTGACACAAGGATTTATACGAGGAAAAAGCCCTTGATCAATGAATGATCTCCGGCATAAAAAACCTCGGGTGATGGAAACTACCGATCACCAAACTTCAATATAACAAACAATGTTTACAACTTCGGATGGTAACGAGCTAGGTACAAGTATCACTATAGTATCGTATGCTAAAGCGTGTGAGAAATGTGTTGTGTCTTCCAAATGCTGAAGAGTGCAATTTATACAAGTGTGTGTGGTTGTATTTTAGGCAAATCACCTAACTACTATCTCGTTACCCCTTTAGAAATAGAAGTAAATTTAGCCTAATTAATTGCCCTTGAACTGTGCTGTGTTTCCATATTCTCCATAACGTCCATCTTTGATTATGCATGTGCGAAATTAGCATGACAGATTCCTTGTTTATGTTGCTAAGACCTCGTCCAACTCGTAATTCCTGCAAAACAGCATTAAATCCAAAGAGAACAATCGTTAGTATGCGGATCCTTAGGATGATCCATGATCCTGATCCTGGAGCTCTTCTGAGGATCACTATCTACCAAAGAAACAAGGATCACTTGTTAGGATACCAAGTAAGGATCATAGGTCATAAAAATCCAGCCCTAACAATTGCCCCCAAAATATAAGGAGTATTTAGGTAATATAGACGAGTTATATTTTGCCGGTCTTATCTATAACTAACTCAACGGATATATAGCCGTTAGGGTGGAACTATCCGTTGCGATCTGACGTCATGGAGGTGACAGCCCTGCACAATCATGATTATAAATAGAGATAGGGATAGGATCGTTTGCATTTAAATTCAGGAACTCTTCCCTTTATAACCGCGACCAGAGGATTGAACAGGTATTCCCCTTTATCTTCTTTCTTCCTTGCTCTGTTTTTCTTTTCTTTTTCCATCGTTCTGCGAAAGATGTTGCTCCGGAACTCTCCCTGTAAGGATCCTAAGAAGAGCAGCCCCTCGAAGGGTCAAGGGATCGTCAAGGATTCCCCCACCGAGAGGTGTTGCTTTACCGACCCTCAAATCGATAAAATCCGTCATTGCTTCCCGGCGGAAACCCTTTTCAAGTCTTTTAGTCCTACCGCTTTGAGCGATTATATCTCTGAGACTTGGGTAGCTTTCCCGGTCACTCCTTTCATGATAGGATACTCATATCCTTTCCCTCAGTTCACCGAGTCTTTTTTCTCCCTTACCGGCATCTGCTATATCCAGGCTATGCCGATGATCTGGAGGGTTTTATACACCCTTGAAAGGATCATCGAACAAGATGGGATTGATTTGGGTATGGCGGAGTTGGGTGAGATGTATGATCTTACAACTTTTGGATCCCACCGATATTTGTTCAAACGAAAGACCGGAGAAGAGCATCCTGTTCTCAAAGTTACCAAAAATGACCTGAACTGGAAGCGGCGGTTCTTTTTTGTAAGGAGAGATACCATCCCTAACGGGAAGGATTTGCCCAAGGAGTGGGCTACCCATGGTAGGATCCTAGAAGGATCACCATAGAACTTATTCCTCAGGATAAGGATCACTGATATTCTCTTGTTTATTGTGCAGCTATATCCGTTTCCCATCTTAGGTTGACTCTTGCTGCAAAAGAGAGACTCTTGGCTTTCAAGAAGCTTGATCCTGAGATAAGAACTTTCCAGGTTGCCACCCAGGATTCTCAGGAAGTATCCTCTGCCTCTGTCACAATGTCAAGTAAGTATCCTTATTTAAGGAGTATTTGTATAATGAGAGTCAAATAATATTAAGATACTTATCTTGTTTTGGTTGTGTAGGTGCTGGAAAATCCTCTAAGTCTGCTTCAAAGTTCGGCATCGATGATCTTACTAATGTCAAATCTGCAAGGAAGAAGACTCCTGCTGCTAGCCCAACTGCTTCAGCCCCTAAAGCACCAATCAGGGGAAAAGGAAGCAAGAAGAGAAAGGCCTCTGAGGATTTGCAAGGTCTGCCCCTGCTTCGCCAACACTGTCTGGATTACATCAGCGAGGTAAGGATCACTGTTCCGTTTGTGTATCCTGCTGGTCTAAGGATTACTTGGTTTTTGACATTATTCCTTGTCTTCCTTGTAGAAATTTGCTGAAGTAGAGACATATGTCGGCCATATTGAGGATCAGGATCGCCAGATTGCTGACCTTCAACAGGTTGGGGTGTTGAAGAATCTCAAGATAGCCGATCTTCAGAAGGAGCTCCAGGCCACCAAGAATGATGCTGCCAAGATGCTGATCAACTTTGTTTATGAGAAGCACAAGATCACCCAGGATGCCAAGGTTTCTGCCGCAATAACTATGTACAAGATCCAGCTGCAGATGGCTGCGGAGGCTCAGGATCCTGCTTTTGACAAGAGCACCTGGGATGTCGAAGGCTGGAAGGCTAGGCTGGCTGAACTGGAGGATGATGAGGAGGCTGAGGAGATTCCGATGCTTGAGGGTGGAGACATTGGCAAGGATCAGGGTGGAGAGGCAAGTGGAGCCGGTGGTGATGGTGCAGCGAAGGATTGAGCTGCAGGATTGGGCAATGATGGAAATTTCTAGACATAGCCGGAGCCCAATTTTTTTTGTTTGGTGGTTTGTGATGTTTTAAAACAATTATGGTCTGTATTTGAACAATAGTTTAGGGTTGAGGATCTAGGATCCTGTGAACAATAGGTAGGATTACATATGGTGGAGGGATCCTCTATTTGGGGGATGAAGCCATTGTGATCCTGCCGCCTTTTAATTTCCTGCATGCTAAAACCGCACAAACAATGGACACCCTTTGCCAACCCATGTGGACGGGCCACGTTTTGCTGGTAGAAACGTGGGTTGGCAATTTTGACAACTTTTGAAAGGGTTAAATCTTTAATAAATAAAACTTTTAACTTTTGACTTATCCTGTGATGTTATCCTTGTATATCTTTTATTCTTTCAATTGTTTTGATTTATGCTTGTCTGAGTAAAAAGAAGTTAAGCACATTATGTTTAAGAAATTTAGGATATGATCCAGGATCAAATATCCTATAGTCGAAAACTTCCAAAAAGTAGTTAATTTTAAGGATCATAGGTTCAGTTGTCAAGGTCTAAGGGTTATTCAAATGAATAACGAATGAAATTAAAAATAGTTAAGGATCATACCTGAGGACCCAAGTTAGGATCCTAACCTTTAATCAGGATAACCATAAGTAAAACTTTAATGGATAATAAGGATTGAGGATCCTTAATTGTTTAACTTCGAAAACCTGAAAAATAGAATATAACTTGGGACTAAGCCAATATAAAAGATAAGTTAGTAACTGGGGACAAGCCCAAAGGATAACTGGGGACAAGCCCGAAGGGTAACTGGGGACAAGCCCGAAGGATAACTGGGGACAAGCCCAAGGATCGTATGTAAACTGGAGTATGGCCCTCACTGGCGACTATCCAAACTTAGTGACATGAAGATGCCAAAACCTTAGCTAACGTGAAAACGTTAGAAACCTTAGGAACGGATGTATGGTGCGTCTACCATTATACTTAGGATCCTAGGTATAGCCAGTACGATGGGGTTATCAGCCCCTAAAGCGAGTACTGGTCCCAAAGACGTGAACTATACCAGGATCATCGTGCGCTACAGGCGAAAACTGGGGACAAGCCCAAGGATAACTGGGGACAAGCCTAAATAACTGGGGTTGAACCCAAGGATCTGAGTTGCTTCTGAAGATTGTCGACATTATGCTAAGGATACCTGGACTTATCAGAACTCAAAATCTCGTGAGAGAAGGATGAAGGATACATGATCCTTATCCTTAAATAAGAAGATATGTAAATAAGAGTTCAAGCTTATGACATTACCAGAGTAAGGATCATTGATGCTTCAGGGATCCTTGAAGGATACTTCCAATGTAAGGATCATTCATGCCAGAAGGATCCTGCTTACATGAAGTATTTTTTCAAGTGGACAGCATTCCAGACTCTTGGTAACAGATTACCTTCCATGGTAAGCAATCTATATGCCCCCTTTCCTGCTTCGGCTTCAATCAAATAAGTGCCTTCCCATTTTGGTGCCAATTTCCCATCAGCAGGATTGGTGGTATTTTGGAATGCTTTTCTCAATACCATATCCCCAACTTGGAATTTCTTTATCCTGGCGTTTTTGTTGCAAGCACCAGCCATTCTTTGTTGGTAGCTAGCCATCCTTATCCTAGCCAGATCCCTGATTTCTTCAATAGTATCCAAGTCTTGAGCCAGGTTTGCATCATTCTCCTCAGGATCACGGGTACTTGTTCTAGCAGTTGGAACCACCATTTCTGTTGGGATCACTGATTCTGCCCCAAACACCAAAGAGAAGGGTGTTTGACCAGTAGCATTCTTGGGGGTTGTCCTATCAGCCCAAAGCACATAAGGCAATTCCTCTGCCCACTTCCCCTTCTTGGATCCAAGTTTCTTCTTCAGATTGTTGATGATGATCTTGTTGGATGATTCGGCTTGACCATTGGCTTGTGGGTGGACTGGTGTTGATGTTATCATCTTAATCCCCCAACTATCACAAAAGTTAGTAGTCCTGCTCCCAATAAATTGGGAACCATTATCACATACAATTTCGGAAGGAATGCCAAATCTAGTTATAATATTTCTCTTAACAAAGGATATAACTTCCTTCTCTCTGACTTGGGCAAAAGCTTCAGCCTCTATCCACTTGGAGAAGTAGTCAGTCATAGCAAGCATGAATACTTTTCCACCAGGTGCCTTAGGGAGCTTGCCAACTATATCCATCCCCCATCTCATAAATGGCCAAGAGGATGGTATGGGATGTAGAAATTCAGCCGGCTGATGAAGGATATTGCTGTGTCTTTGACAAGGATCACACTTCTTAGCATACTCCACAGCATCCCTTTTCATAGTTGGCCAGTAGTATCCTGTCCTTAATATCCTTGGGAACAATGCCCTGCCCCCAGTGTGGTTTCCACAATCTCCTTCATGGAAGTCTTTTAAAACTTCTTGAACTTCAGGATCCTCGATACATCTCAAATATGGTCCTGCAAGAGATCGCTTATACAGCATATTATTTAAGATTGTGAATTGAGATACCTTAATTCTGAAAGCCCTAGGATTTTCTCCCATAGGAATCTCCCCGTGTTGTAAGTATCTCATGATTGGTGAGATCCATGATCCTGAACAAGATTGAGTATCCTCACTAGGGATCATTGCAGTATCTTCTTCTATTTCCATAGCCACCTGATTTTCAATAGCAGGAGCCAGGATATGGATGTTGGGATACTTATATCCTCTGGGATCTTCAAAGATGATCCTAGATTGGCCAATGCATCAGCTTCTGTATTTTCCTCCCTTGGTACCTGTGTCAAACTGAAGGAAACAAAGGAGAGTGCCAATTCTTTGACTATCTCTAAATATTTGGTTAGTTTTTCACCTTTAACAGCATAGGATCCATTAAAGTGATTAGTGATTAACAATGAATCCACGTATACCTCAAGATACCTGATCCCCATATGCTTAGCAATTTGCAAACCAGCGATTAAGGCTTCATATTCAGCCTCATTATTAGTGGCTTGGAACTCACAAGCTATGGAATGGGGTATTATGTCCCCCTGTGGCGATTTTAGTAGTATACCAAGCCCCGTGCCTTTAACATTTGAGGATCCGTCAGTATGTAGTATCCAAGGATCCTTGGTTTCATCCAGCTGCTGGACTTCCAATTCGGCTTCCTTTTGTAAATCACTACTGAAATCAGCCACAAAGTCTGCTAATGCTTGGGATTTGATGGCTGTTCTAGGCTCATATCTTATATCATGGGTGTTAGGGCTGGATTTTTATCATAGGTGATCCTTACACATGATCCTAACCAGTGATCCTTGTTTCTTAGGCAGACAGTGATCCTCAGCAGGACTTCAGGATCAAGATCATGAGACATTATGGTGATCCTCATACTAACGGCCACTTCGACTTAATACAATATTGTTTTGCAGGAACATCTAGCAGGATACGCTCTAGGCGTCATGATCCAGGGACGCGTCTTCACAATTATGGCAAGAGCTAAATCAGAGATAGACGTTGCACAGGATATGGAAACATGGCTTGATTTATGGGCGGCTATTTAGGCTAGATTGTATCTCATTTCTAAAGGGGTAATGAGTTGAATATTAGTTTAGCTACCTAAAATAGGTCACCAACACATGTATAAATACCACTCTTCCTCATTCGGAAGAACACACACGACATACAACGCAACTCTCACACACTTAGACACCAAAAGCAATAGTGATCCTTGTACTCAGCTCATTATCATCCAAAGTTGTAATCATATTTTTGTTATATTGAAGTTGGTGATCGGTAGTTGCCATCACCCGAGGTTTTTTATGCCGGAGATCATTCATTGATCAAGGGCTTTTTCCTCGTATAAATCATTGTGTCTTTGCATCTTTATCACAGAAGTGATCCTTTACTTTCATAATTAACCAAGCATCATACCCCGTTTTCATAAAGTTTGGTTACATTATCCTTGTGTGATTTTTGACCAAAACAGTTTGGCGCCCACCGTGGGGCAATTGGTGCTTCATTCATAAGAAAATCTTTTGTTCGAAATCACTTCAAAGAGTTATATGGCTTCATCATTGAAGAACACGTCCACGGCGATGTCTGCAGTCACCTCATCACAGACCACTTTGCCTCCTCCACCGGCAGGATCTCAGAAAAATACTGAGAAGAAATCAACTCCCACTTTCTCTAAACCTTATCTTCTTCTGCTATGAATTCTTCTATTCCCAGTACTAGTGATGTATTTGCTTTAATTTTGCAGATGAAGGATCGTATGCAGCGACAGGATGAGACTAATGACAGGATCCTCAGGGAAATTGGAGACCTCAAAAGACAAAAGAAAGCGGCAGAGGATCATTCCCCACTGATGCCCAAATCCTTGAGCTTCGATACTCCAATGATCACTTCCCAGCCATCAGGGATCCCCGACGTGCAAATCATAGGGGAGTCAAGAGGATCACATCTCAACTCGGCAGCAATGACTCAGACATCAAGACTCACATTTTCAGCCTGTAGGATCCTATCCTCAACACATGGGATCCTTCATGAATCCGGGAGCCTATCCGGGGGCACAGCAGTTTCAAGGATCCTACTTTGTTCCAGGATCATTCCAGGGCCAAGGATCCTCCTTTGTTCCAGGATCATCCTAGATACCAGGATCCTTACAGATGCCAGGATCCCTAAAAAGTTTGCAAACAGGAAGTCTAGATGTCCATCAAGGGGACTTCATTCCAATGCAGACCATTGCTTCCACGGTCCTCGTTATTCCAGAAACCCAGCAATATGGATTCCCTAACTTGAACCCAATGGGAGGTAACACTTTAAATAATTATCCTACACTAACCATGGATTCATGCAGGATACAGGTGTCAATCATGCTATGGCCAGGGAATTACAGAAACTAAAGGACATGATCTCGAGTGTTCCGGGAGTAGTTAACCTACCTGAAATTGCAGATGGAGCATAAGGTATCTCGTTTGCACCACCAATCTGTGAGCAGAGGTACACCAAAAGGTTCCATATCCCTACTATGAAGCTGTATGACGGTACAACGGATCCAGAGGAAACACGTAGCACAATACAGGGAAAGGATGGAAATCAACCCTATCCCAGAAAATGAAGGAAGCATGCCTATGTAAAGGATTTGGATCCACTCTTACTGGATCAGCTCTTAATGGCTGCTAAGTCTCCCCTTACTCTATTTAGCTTTCATTTGCCAATTTAGTTAATTTATTCAATAACCAATTTCTCTTGTAGGTAGAAAATTTGAAAGATTAACCAGTGATTTATATAGGGTAACCAAGGTCATAATGTTTTTGGTCAAAAATTCACACAAGGATAATGGTTACCAAACTTTAGTAAAGAATCCTTGGACATTCCCAACTTGGATATGGCTACGGCTGTTGAAGCCTTCAAAATGGGACTGCTTAAGGATTCATTATTCTATGATGATCTTGTTATGACACCATGCAGGAATCTAGATGAAGTAAG